>NW_025961083.1:0-32937 GCF_023159225.1 Perognathus longimembris pacificus
GCTATTAGTAGCCCTACAAATCGTCTAGGGCGCATAAGTTCTTTTAAATGTTTTAACACTTGAATACCTGTTTCTTTATACCAAGCTTCAGATAAGTTTACAGGAAGCATAACAAATGGTGGTTGCTTAATAATAATTACAGAATCAGTAAGACCACTATACAAGCAATTTGTAAAAGAACAGTTAGTGCAGGTAACATTGAAATACATGGCTCCTATAGAAATATTAAAAGGTCCATACATAATAGCATAAGGGGGTGTTACACAACTCATAATATTTTTTAAAGAAGTAGAAGTGGGCCAGGAGGTATTATTCAGAGCAGCCACTAACATCCAGACATGGCGTTGAGGGCGTCCATTCATCCACCACAGACCTGGTTGAACTTGTTGGTAAGATTAGTTCCTGAAATATTGGTTATAAAAGGGTGATCATGTCTACACTTTACAGGGTGCAGTTCTCCCGTGGATTCTACAATTTGAGAGGAGTTGATGCAGCGAGGTATCATGAAGGATGAGGTAGAATTGGCATGTACAGGAAACCCAGTAGGCAATGAAGCCATTTGTATATTATATACTTGACTATTATCAGGAATCCAAATTCTATGATTTATGGATTGCATTACAGTACAGCCTGGAATATAACTGTTGGAGTCAGTTGTAAAGCATAAAGGGGTTCCAATGCCAGAAGCTGCAAAATCTCCCATCTTAATGTGCTGGACAAAAGGGTCTGGAGCTGTACCGTACGCTGATCTGTTGACATGGACAAACACCTCAGCTCCCTCCCAGGTCGCGGGGGTGCACAATCGGTGGATCTGGCACGTAAGCCCAGTGGGTCAGCGCTTGTACCATTCTGATGAGTTTCCACAATCCGAACACAACGCTCAGGTAGCCAGCGGGCATCATTTTCATCCTGTGAAAAAACACAGACATGTCCTCGACCCCATGTCAATACCGGATCGGGCCCGTGCCAAGCACTTGTTAGAGGATCTTTCCACTTAACTTGAGCAAAAGCTCTTTGCTCTCTCTTTTCCCAGAACCGCTGTGCTGCGGAGTGGCCATTGCAATCCAAATTTAAAAAATTTAGTACGAATAAAGCATGAGAAAGTATATTAACAGGAGAGAAGGGGGTATAGTTCCCCCCCTTTTAATTTAGAAATTTGGTGTTTTAACAAACCGTTGGCCCGTTCGACAATTCCTTGACCATGAGGATTATAGGGGATTCCTGTAGAGTGAACAATTTGGTAAGATTTGCAAAAAGTTTGAAAAGCTCGTCCAACATATCCCGGACCATTATCAGTTTTAATTTGTTTAGGAAGTCCCATAGTAGCAAAGCAGCGTAAGGCATGGGAAATACAATGTTTGCCAGCTTCCCCGCTAAGAGGAGTAGCCATAATAAAATTATAGAGTAAGTGTCTATTGTAACATGGACAAAGCGGAGCCGTCCAAAAGAGGGGATGTGGGTAACATCCATTTGCCAAACATGATTAGCCACTAAGCCTCGGGGATTAATCCCATTGGAGGGCACAGGCAGGAAGGTAGCACAGTTGGGACAAGTTTTTACAATTTGACGAGCTGCCTCATAAGTAATATGAAATTGTTGACGTAAGGCACGACTGTTTTGATGGTGGGCAGCATGTGATTGCTTTGCCAAGTCAATTTGAGAAAGAGAAATTTGGGGTAGCCTCATCTGTAATAGTATTGCCCCTCCCTTAATGGTAAGAAGAGGCAAAGTGAAGTAATTTGTTGGAGGGACAATGATGTGAAATTGTGCCCACACAATTGGCCCAAGCAATGGCTCAGGAATCACAATGAGTATAAAGCCATTTTTGCTGTTGTAAAGTATAGGGGATATAAATAACCTGTGGATCTCGTCCAAGATACTTACAAGATTCCACACGGCACATATGGACTAAGGTGGCTACCAATTCATAATAAGGAGTTAACACTTTTGAAGGAGTAGCAGGCAAGGAAAGCCACAAAAGGGGTCCCTTCTGCCAGAGGACCGCTGTTGGAGAATGAGGTGTAGTTAAAATATAAGCTTCCCAAGGGGCTGAGTAATCAATATAATTTACATGTTGGGAAGAAATGGCAGAATTTACTATGCTCAAGGCTTCTGCTGCTTTAGTTGTCATTTCTCTGGGAGATGTAGGGTCAGGGTCCCCCTTTAATAGATCAAACAAGGGTTTTAATTCAGCTGTGGACAATTTAAGATAAGGGCGAAGCCAATTAATATCTCCCAGAAATTTTTGAAAATCATGCAAAGTACGTAAATGAGAAGTCTTAACCTGTAATTTTTGACTAGTTAAATAATAAGGACCCAAAATATGACCAAGAGGGATGTTTATTTTTCTCTGCCTGGGCTGGCTTTGAACTATCCAAAGAGTCTTAGCCATAAAAGCCCTTTTTATTTCCAATTAGAGCAACAGGAGAACAAAAGGAGTAGAGTTTACCTGTAAGTTGCTAAGAATTGACCAACAAGTAGTTGCCAGAGATTTGCTGTAACACTTAAAGAACAGCAGACTGAATGGGGTCCATGTGCCATTAAATCTAATCATATTATTTAACCTTACCTTACTGGCACATGAAAGAGAAAACAAATGAATAACAATAAGTCTCAGCTTCAGTGGATCTGAAGTGGCTGTGTCTTCCATCCCAAATTAGCAGGCCAGCAGGAGAGATGTTTTGCATCTGGATAATTCTGTAGTAGAGTTCCCTGGATAGGCTGTCACATTTCCTGCTTGTTGCCTGTAAATTTCTACACAGACTGTTTAAGGGCATTTTTAAACAGATTTTAGAAGGCTTGGGCCTTTAACCATCTTTCTAGTCACAAAATCCACACAGATTGAAGGCCGACCAAGTCTGCTCTCTGTAGCAGCCAGGGCAGTTTCTAAGTCACAAACAACTCCCAGTTTGGAAGCCGACTGTGGAGGCAGCTTTCTGTAGCCATAGACTGCCACGGTCCACTCAGCTAGCACACATGTCAACCTGTATCCTATAAAGCAAAATGTTAATTTGGGGTCCGGAAAATTTAGGTTAATAGTCACACCTGTGCAGTTATTTCAAAATGACTCTGGTCCCTTGATCTTAAAGAGTTTATGAGAGCACAGCGAAAAAAGAGAAAGAAAAAAATGGAGAAGCAAAATCTTAAGTCTATACCAAATAATTGTCAGGATTAGATGTACACTTGACTCTTAGCATAGATAGACATAAAGAATAACATACTGGTTGTACATCATTGCACTTATATCACGTGCTGTATATTAAAGCCTTTTGGAGTTTTTCTTAGACACATTTGTTTGCTCCCAAACATATCAGTTTAGGCTTAAAACCTGTTTTTTGTTTTGTTTTTAAGTTTTACCAACACATAGACATAGACATAGACATACATACACATACAGACAATGTGCACACGTTTTGGGGCGCGCTTAGAATTGTTCTTTAATTGGCCATGTAAGTTTTTCTGGAATTCCAGTGGCAAATGATATTATTTTGCCTATATTCTAGAACCACATGGTTAGATAGTAAACAAAAAAAAATCTTTTCAGCAAACCAAAATTTTCAGATCATCCGAGAAGCCACATTTTGAGAAACCAGTTTAGCTCACAAAGGGAGCACATGGGAGACAGGGTATAAACACAGACAGTGAGCTCACAGTAAGACACCTTCATCTTCCAGCATTTGAATTGTAAGGCACCTTTGAAATGCAAGGCCACAGGACTCCAAGTCTCTGCCCAGCCTCCAGGAATTTGGCATGCTTGTCACCTGGGGGATGGGCCGGCTTTCACTCCATCCAATCCTATTGTCTACCATGTGCTCAATGCTAGAGAAAGTTTATGATTTAGCCAAACAAGCAGAATTTAACTGAGTCTCCAAAACTTAAACATCAATAACAAGAATAGAAAACCTTTTTTTTGAGTCTTTTAAAGCAGATGTTAAACAAATATCAATACCCATCCTATGTCACAGGCAGGCAAGCAGAGTTTAGAGGGAGACAGAAAAAGAGACAGAGAGAACTTCATCTGCCTGAGCGCTCATAGAAGTTAGCTAAGTCCTGCAAAACATTCCAAATATATATGATTGGGCTCAAACTTGAGCAGCTTTCCTGAAACAATGTAGACTTGACGAGCAACCAGCTGAGCTGAACTAGAGATCAGTTGTCTCCAAGCACCCACAATTGCTGATCTCCTTGACCTAGCCCAGTGGATTTATGGAAAATGTAAGCTCCAGGCTAATGGTCACTCACCCTGGTTGGGGATTCAAATCTGTCCTGGTGGATGGAAATAGAGCGCTCGGTCAGGAGAAGTTACCTCGGTGGTGTTAGCATTTCTCTAGCTTCAGGTTCCTCCCCCCTGCTAGCAGCCTGCACCTAGGAGAGCTGTAAGTGTGCCAGGACTCCCTTTAAAGGAGTTTGTTGTTCTGGATGAAGCTGTGACAATAGAGCTATAACAGATTTTAACATAGTCTCAACATAGGTCAATCTATCTTTAATAGGCTTATTGAATAATTTCTCCTCAGAGTCTGAGCCATCTGAGTCTTCCTTAATGTCTAGCTCAGTGGGTTCAGGTCTTGTTAATTTTCTCAGCTCTTCCAGGCACCAGCATACGCTTAATAAATTAATTACTTCCTGGTATGGTTACTGTACTGGTAACTCCCCAGAAGAATTTGGATTGTGGTGAGGGAACAGAGAAAAAAGCTCATTTAGGACCTGCACTTACGAAGGGGGTAGGCAGCTGTATATCAGGGAGTAAACCTTCTGAGAATAAAAACAGCTGGAGCTTGTTAAGGAAATTACACAGGGGAAAGGATAATGTACTGGGAAATCCTCAGAAGAATCTGATTTGTGATGATGGGAGAGAGATAAAAGCTCATTTAGGAACGACATGAACATGCTGCGTAGATAGCTGTTTATCAGTAAATATCTCCACTGAGATTAAGAAAAGCAGTAGCTTAATAAATTAAGTACTTCCTGGTATGGTTACTGTACTGGTAACTCCCCAAAAGAATCTGGATTGTGGTGAGGGAACAGAGAAAAAAGCTCATTTAGGACCTGCACTTACGAAGGGGGTAGGCAGCTGTATATCAGGGAGTATCGCTTCTGAGAATAAAAACAGCTGGAGCTTGTTAAGGTAATTACACAGGGGAAAGGATAATGTACTGGGAACTCCTCAGAAGAATCTGATTTGTGGTGAGGGGAGAGAAATAAAAGCTCATTTAGGAACGACATGAACATGCTGCATACGTAGCTGTTTATCAGTAAATATCTCCACTGAGATTAAGAAAAGCAGTAGCTTAATAAATTAAGTACTTCCTGGTATGGATATTGTACTGGTAACTCCCCAAAAGAATCTGGATTGTGGTGAGGGAACAGAGAAAAAAGCTCATTTAGGAACGACATGAACATGCTGCATAGGTAGCTGTTTATCAGTAAATATCTCCACTGAGATTAAGAAAGGCAGTAGCTTAATAAATTAAGTACTTCCTGGTATGGTTACTGTACTGGTAACTCCCCAAAGAATCCGGATTTTTGTGAGGGAACAGAGAAAAAAGCTCATTTAGGACCTGCACTTACGAAGGGGTTAGGCAGCTGTATATCAGGGAGTAAACCTTCTGAGAATAAAAACAGCTGGAGCTTGTTAAGGTAATTACACAGGGGAAAGGATAATGTACTGGGAACTCCTCAGAAGAATCTGATTTGTGATGAGGGGAGAGAGATAAAAGCTCATTTAGGAACGACATGAACATGCTGCGTAGGTAGCTGTTTATCAGTAAATATCTCCACTGAGATTAAGAAAAGCAGGAGCTTAATAAATTAAGTACTTCCTGGTATGGTTACTGTACTGGTAACTCCCCAAAAGAATCTGGATTGTGGTGAGGGAACAGAGAAAAAAGCTCATTTAGGACCTGCACTTACGAAGGGGGTAGGCAGCTGTATATCAGGGAGTATCGCTTCTGAGAATAAAAACAGCTGGAGCTTGTTAAGGTAATTACACAGGGGAAAGGATAATGTACTGGGAACTCCTCAGAAGAATCTGATTTGTGGTGAGGGGAGAGAGATAAAAGCTCATTTAGGAACGACATGAACATGCTGCATACGTAGCTGTTTATCAGTAAATAATTCCACTGAGATTAAGAAAAGCAGTAGCTTAATAAATTAAGTACTTCCTGGTATGGATATTGTACTGGTAACTCCCCAAAAGAATCTGGATTGTGCTGAGGGATCAGAGAAAAAAGCTCATTTAGGAACGACATGAACATGCTGCATAGGTAGCTGTTTATCAGTAAATATCTCCACTGAGATTAAGAAAAGCAGTAGCTTAATAAATTAAGTACTTCCTGGTATGGTTACTGTACTGGTAACTCCCCAAAAGAATCTGGATTGTGGTGAGGGAACAGAGAAAAACGCAAATTTAGGACCTGCACTTACGAAGGGGGTAGGCAGTTGTATATCAGGGAGTAAACCTTCTGAGAATAAAAACAGCTGGAGCTTGTTAAGGTAATTACACAGGGGAAAGGATAATGTACTGGCAACTCCTCAGAAGAATCTGATTTGTGGTGACGGGAGAGAGATAAAAGCTCATTTAGGAACGACATGAACATGCTGCGTAGGTAGCTGTTTATCAGTAAATATCTCCACTGAGATTAAGAAAAGCAGTAGATTAATAAATTAAGTACTTCCTGGTATTGTTACTGTACTGGTAACTCCCCGAAAGAATCTGGATTGTGGTGAGGGAACAGAGAAAAAAGCTCATTTAGGACCTGCACTTACGAAGGGGGTAGGCAGTTGTATATCAGGGAGTAAACCTTCTGAGAACAAAAACAGCTGGAGTTTGTTAAGGTAATTACACAGGGGAAAGGATAATGTACTGGGAAATCCTCAGAAGAATCTGATTTGTGATGAGGGGAGAGAGATAAAACTTATTTAGGAACGACATGAACATGCTGCGTACATAGCTGTTTATCAGTAAATATCTACACTGAGATTAAGAAAAGCAGTAGCTTAATAAATTAATTACTTCCTGGTATGGTTACTCTACTGGTAACTCCCCAAAAGAATCTGGATTGTGGTCAGGGAACACAGAAAAAAGCTAATTTAGGACCTGCACTTACGAAGGGGGTAGGCAGCTGTATATCAGGGAGTAAACCTTCTGAGAATAAAAACAGCTGGAGCTTGTTAAGGTAATTACACAGGGGAAATGATAATGTACTGGGAACTCCTCAGAAGAATCTGATTTGAGGTGAGGGGAGAGCGATAAAAGCTCATTTAGGAACGACATGAACATGCTGCGTAAGTAGCTGTGTATCAGTAAATATCTCCACTGAGATTAAGAAAAGCAGTAGCTTAATAAATTAATTACTCCCTGGTATGGTTACTGTACTGGTAACTCCCCAGAATAATCTGGATTGTGGAGAGGGAACAGAGAAAAAAGCTCATTTAGGAACGACATGAACATGCTGCATAGGTAGCTGTTTATCAGTAAATATCTCCACTGAGATTAAGAAAGGCAGTAGCTTAATAAATTAAGTACTTCCTGGTATGGTTACTGTACTGGTAACTCCCCAATAGAATCTGGATTGTGGTGAGGGAACAGAGAAAAAATCTCATTTAGGAACGACATGAACATGCTGCATAGGTAGCTATTTATCAGTAAATATCTCCACTGAGATTAAGAAAGGCAGTAGCTTAATAAATTAAGTACTTCCTGGTATGGTTACTGTACTGGTAACTCCCCAAAGAATCCGGATTTTTGTGAGGGAACAGAGAAAAAAGCTCATTTAGGACCTGCACTTACGAAGCGGTTAGGCAGCTGTATATCAGGGAGTAAACCTTCTGAGAATAAAAACAGCTGGAGCTTGTTAAGGTAATTACACAGGGGAAAGGATAATGTACTGGGAACTCCTCAGAAGAATCTGATTTGTGGTGAGGGGAGAGAAATAAAAGCTCATTTAGGAACGACATGCACATGCTGCATACGTAGCTGTTTATCAGTAAATATCTCCACTGAGATTAAGAAAAGCAGTAGCTTAATAAATTAAGTACTTCCTGGTATGGATATTGTACTGGTAACTCCCCAAAAGAATCTGGATTGTGGTGAGGGAACAGAGAAAAAAGCTCATTTAGGAACGACATGAACATGCTGCATAGGTAGCTGTTTATCAGTAAATATCTCCACTGAGATTAAGAAAGGCAGTAGCTTAATAAATTAAGTACTTCCTGGTATGGTTACTGTACTGGTAACTCCCCAAAGAATCCGGATTTTTGTGAGGGAACAGAGAAAAAAGCTCATTTAGGACCTGCACTTACGAAGGGGTTAGGCAGCTGTATATCAGGGAGTAAACCTTCTGAGAATAAAAACAGCTGGAGCTTGTTAAGGTAATTACACAGGGGAAAGGATAATGTACTGGGAACTCCTCAGAAGAATCTGATTTGTGATGAGGGGAGAGAGATAAAAGCTCATTTAGGAACGACATGAACATGCTGCGTAGGTAGCTGTTTATCAGTAAATATCTCCACTGAGATTAAGAAAAGCAGGAGCTTAATAAATTAAGTACTTCCTGGTATGGTTACTGTACTGGTAACTCCACAAAAGAATCTGGATTGTGGTGAGGGAACAGAGAAAAAAGCTCATTTAGGACCTGCACTTACGAAGGGGGTAGGCAGCTGTATATCAGGGAGTATCGCTTCTGAGAATAAAAACAGCTGGAGCTTGTTAAGGTAATTACACAGGGGAAAGGATAATGTACTGGGAACTCCTCAGAAGAATCTGATTTGTGGTGAGGGGAGAGAGATAAAAGCTCATTTAGGAACGACATGAACATGCTGCATACGTAGCTGTTTATCAGTAAATAATTCCACTGAGATTAAGAAAAGCAGTAGCTTAATAAATTAAGTACTTCCTGGTATGGATATTGTACTGGTAACTCCCCAAAAGAATCTGGATTGTGCTGAGGGATCAGAGAAAAAAGCTCATTTAGGAACGACATGAACATGCTGCATAGGTAGCTGTTTATCAGTAAATATCTCCACTGAGATTAAGAAAAGCAGTAGCTTAATAAATTAAGTACTTCCTGGTATGGTTACTGTACTGGTAACTCCCCAAAAGAATCTGGATTGTGGTGAGGGAACAGAGAAAAACGCAAATTTAGGACCTGCACTTACGAAGGGGGTAGGCAGTTGTATATCAGGGAGTAAACCTTCTGAGAATAAAAACAGCTGGAGCTTGATAAGGTAATTACACAGGGGAAAGGATAATGTACTGGCAACTCCTCAGAAGAATCTGATTTGTGGTGACGGGAGAGAGATAAAAGCTCATTTAGGAACGACATGAACATGCTGCGTAGGTAGCTGTTTATCAGTAAATATCTCCACTGAGATTAAGAAAAGCAGTAGCTTAATAAATTAAGTACTTCCTGGTATTGTTACTGTACTGGTAACTCCCCAAAAGAATCTGGATTGTGGTGAGGGAACAGAGAAAAAAGCTCATTTAGGACCTGCACTTACGAAGGGGGTAGGCAGCTGTATATCAGGGAGTAAACCTTCTGAGAATAAAAACAGCTGGAGCTTGTTAACGTAATTACACAAGGGAAATGATAATGTACTGGGAACTCCTCAGAAGAATCTGATTTGAGGTGAGGGGAGAGCGATAAAAGCTCATTTAGGAACGACATGAACATGCTGCGTAAGTAGCTGTGTATCAGTAAATATCTCCACTGAGATTAAGAAAAGCAGTAGCTTAATAAATTAATTACTCCCTGGTATGGTTACTGTACTGGTAACTCCCCAGAATAATCTGGATTGTGGAGAGAGAACAGAGAAAAAAGCTCATTTAGGACCTGCACTTACGAAGGGGGTAGGCAGCTGTATATCAGGGAGTAAACCTTCTGAGAATAAAACCAGCTGTAGCTTGTTAAGGTAATTACACAGGGGAAAGGATAATGTACTGGGAACTCCTCAGAAGAATCTGATTTGTGGTGAGGGGAGAGAGATAAAAGCTCATTTAGGAACGACATGAACATGCTGCGTAGGTAGCTGTTTATCAGTAAATATCTCCACTGAGATTAAGAAAAGCAGTAGCTTAATAAATTAAGTACTTCCTGGTATGGTTACTGTACTGGTAACTCCCCAAAACAATCTGAATTGTGGTGAGGGAACAGAGAAAAAAGCTCATTTAGGACCTGCACTTACGAAGGGGGTAGGCAGCTGTATATCAGGGAGTAAACCTTCTGAGAATAAAAACAGCTGGAGCTTGTTAAGGTAATTACACAGGGGAAAGGATAATGTACTGGGAACTCCTCAGAAGAATCTGATTAGTGGTGAGGGGAGAGAGATAAAAGCTCATTTAGGAACGACATGAACATGCTGCATACGTAGCTGTTTATCAGTAAATATCTCCACTGAGATTAAGAAAAGCAGTAGCTTAATAAATTAATTACTTCCTGGTATGGATATTGTACTGGTAACTCCCCAAAAGAATCTGGATTGTGGTGAGGGAACAGAGAAAAAAGCTCATTTAGGAACGACATGAAGATGCTGCATAGGTAGCTGTTTATCAGTAAATATCTATACTGAGATTAAGAAAAGCAGTAGCTTAATAAATTAAGTACTTCCTGGTATCGTTACTGTTCTGTAACTCCCCAAAAGAATCTGGATTGTGGTGAGGGAACAGAGAAAAAAGCTCATTTAGGACTTGCACTTACGAAGGGGGTAGGTAGTTGTATATCAGGGAGTAAACCTTCTGAGAATAAAAACAGCTGGAGCTTGTTGAGGTAATTACACAGGGGAAAGGATAATGTACTGGGAAATCCTCAGAAGAATCTGATTTGTGATGAGGGGAGATAAAAGCTCATTTAGGAACGACATGAACATGCTGCGTAGGTAGCTGTTTATCAGTAAATATCTCCACTGAGATTAAGAAAAGCAGTAGCTTAATAAATTAAGTACTTCCTGGTATGGTTACTGTACTGGTATCTCCCCAAAAGAATCTGGATTGTGGTGAGGGAACAGAGAAAAGAGCTCATTTAAGACCTGCACTTACGAAGGGGGTAGGCAGCTGTATATCAGGGAGTAAACCTTCTGAGAATAAAAACAGCTGGAGCTTGTTAAGGTAATTACACAGGGGAAAGGATAATGTACTGGGAACTCCTCAGAAGAATCTGATTTGTGGTGAGGGGAGAGAGATAAAAGCTCCTTTAGGAACGACATGAACATGCTGCGTAGGTAGCTGTCTATCAGTAAATATCTCCACTGAGATTAAGAAAAGCAGTAGCTTAATAAATTAATTACTTCCTGGTATGGGTACTGTACTGGTAACTCCCCTAAAGAATCTGGATTGTGGTGAGGGAACAGAGAAAAAAGCTCATTTAGGACCTGCACTTACGAAGGGGGTAGGCAGCTGTATATCAGGGAGTAAACCTTCTGAGAATAAAAACAGCTGGAGCTTGTTAAGGTGATTACACAGGGGAAACGATAATGTACTGGGAACTCCTCAGAAGAATCTGATTTGTGGTGAGGGGAGTGAGATAAAAGCTCATTTAGGAACGACATGAACATGCTGCGTAGGTAGCTGTTTATCAGTAAATATCTATACTGAGATTAAGAAAAGCAGTAGCTTAATAAATTAAGTACTTCCTGGTATGGTTACTGTACTGGTAACTCCCCAAAGAATCCGGATTTTTGTGAGGGAACAGAGAAAAAAGCTCATTTAGGACCTGCACTTACGAAGGGGGTAGGCAGCTGTATATCAGGGAGTAAACCTTCTGAGAATAAAAACAGCTGGAGCTTGTTAAGGTAATTACACAGGGGAAAGGATAATGTACTGGGAACTCCTCAGAAGAATCTGATTTGTGGTGAGGGGAGAGAGATAAAAGCTCATTTAGGAACGACATGAACATGCTGCTTAGGTAGCTGTTTATCAGTAAATATCTCCACTGAGATTAAGAAAAGCAGTAGCTTAATAAATTAAGTACTTCCTGGTATGGTTACTGTACCGGTAACTCCCCAAAAGAATCTGGATTGTGGTGAGGGAACAGAGAAAAAAGCTCATTTAGGACTTGCACTTACGAAGGGGGTAGGTAGTTGTATATCAGGGAGTAAACCTTCTGAGAATAAAAACAGCTGGAGCTTGTTAAGGTAATCACACAGGGGAAAGGATAATGTACTGGGAACTCCTCAGAAGAATCAGATTTGTGGTGAGGTGAGAGAGATAAAAGCTCATTTAGGAACGACATGAACATGCTCCGTAGGTAGCTGTTTATCAGTAAATATCTCCACTGAGATTAAGAAAAGCAGTAGCTTAATGAAGTAAGTACTTCCTGGTATGGTTACTGTACTGGTAACTCCCCAAAAGAATCTGGATTGTTGTGAGGGAACAGAGAAAAAAGCTCATTTAGGACCTGCACTTACGAAGGGGTTAAGCAGCTGTATATCAGGGAGTAAACCTTCTGAGAATAAAAACAGCTGGAGCTTGTTAAGGTAATTACACAGGGGAAAGGATAATGTACTGGGAACTCCTCAGAAGAATCTGATTTGTGGTGAGGGGAGAGAGATAAAAGCTCCTTTAGGAACGACATGAACATGCTGCGTAGGTAGCTGTTTATCAGTAAATATCTCCACTGAGATTAAGAAAAACAGTAGCTTAATAAATTAATTACTTCCTGGTATGGGTACTGTACTGGTTACTCCCCTAAAGAATCTGGATTGTGGTGAGGGAACAGAGAAAAGAGCTCATTTAGGACCTGCACTTACGAAGGGGGTAGGCAGCTGTATATCAGGGAGTAAACCTTCTGAGAATAAAAACAGCTGGAGCTTGTTAAGGTGATTACACAGGGGAAACGATAATGTACTGGGAACTCCTCAGAAGAATCTGATTTGTGGTGATGGGAGTGCGATAAATGCTCATGTAGGAACGACATGAACATTCTGCGTAGGTAGCTGTTTATCAGTAAATATCTATACTGAGATTAAGAAAAGCAGTAGCTTAATAAATTAAGTACTTCCTGGTACGGTTACTGGACTGGTAACTCCCCAAAGAATCCGGATTTTTGTGAGGGAACAGAGAAAAAAGCTCATTTAGGACCTGCACTTACGAAGGGGGTAGGCAGCTGTATATCAGGGAGTAAACCTTCTGAGAATAAAAACAGCTGGACCTTGTTAAGGTAATTACACAGGGGAAAGGATAATGTACTGGGAACTCCTCAGAAGAATCTGATTTGTGGTGAGGGGAGAGAGATAAAAGCTCATTTATGAACGACATGAACATGCTGCGTAGGTAGCTGTTTATCAGTAAATATCTCCTCTGAGATTAAGAAAAGCAGTAGCTTAATAAATTAAGTACTTCCTGGTATGGTTACTGTACTGGTAACTCCCCAAAAGAATCTGGATTGTGGTGAGGGAACACAGAAAAAAGCTCATTTAGGACCTGCACTTACGAAGGGGGTAGGCAGCTGTATATCAGGGAGTAAACCTTCTGAGAATAAAAACAGCTGGAGCTTGTTAAGGTAATTACACAGGGGAAAGGATAATGTACTGGGAACTCCTCAGAAGAATCTGATTTGTGGTGAGGGGAGAGAGATAAAAACTCATTTAGGAACGACATGAACATGCTGCGTAGGTAGGTGTTTATCAGTAAATATCTCCACTGAGATTAAGAAAAGCAGTAGCTTAATAAATTAAGTACTTCCTGGTATGGTTACTCTACTGGTAACTCCCCAAAAGAATCTGGATTGTGGTGAGGGAACAGAGAAAAAAGCTCATTTAGGACCTGCACTTACGAAGGGGGTAGGCAGCAGTATATCAGGGAGTAAACCTTCTGAGAATAAAAACAGCTGGAGCTTGTTAAGGTAATTCCACAGGGGAAAGGATAATGTACTGGGTACTCCTCAGAAGAATCTGATTTGTGGTGAGGGGAGAGAGATAAAAGCTCATTTAGGAACGACATGAACATGCTGCGTAGGTAGCTGTTTATCAGTAAATATCTCCACTGAGATTAAGAAAAGCAGTAGCTTAATAAATTAAGTACTTCCTGGTATGGTTACTGTACTGTAACTCCCCAAAAGAATCTGGATTGTGCTGAGGGAACAGAGAAAAAAGCTCATTTAGGACCTGCACTTACGAAGGGGTTAGGCAGTTGTATATCAGGGAGTAAATCTTTTACGAATAAAAACAGCTGGAGCTTTTTAAGGTAATTACACAGGGGAAAGGATAATGTACTGGAACGCCTCAGAAGAATCTGATTTGTGAGGAGGGGAGAGAGATAAAAGCTCATTTAGGAACGACAGGAACATGCTGCGTAGGTAGCTGTTTATCAGTAAATATCTCCACTGAGATTAAGAAAAGTAGTAGCTTAATAAATTAAGTACTTCCTGGTATGGTTACTGTACTGGCAACTCCCCAAAAGAATCTGGATTGTGGTGAGGGAACAGAGAAAAAAGCTCATTTAGGACCTGCACTTACGAAGGAGGTAGGCAGCTGTATATCAGGGAGTAAACGTTCTGAGAATAAAAACAGCTTGAGCTTGTTAAGGTAATTACACAGGGGAAAGGATAATGTACTGGGAACTCCTCAGAAGAATCTGATTTGTGGTGTGGGGAGAGAGATATAAGCTGATTTAGGAACGACATGAACATGCTGCGTAGGTAGCTGTTTATCAGTAAATATCTCCACTGAGATTAAGAAAAGCAGTAGCTTAATAAATTAAGTACTTCCTGGTATGGTAACTGTACTGGTAACTCCCCAAAAGAATCTGGATTGTGGTGAGGGAACAGAGAAAAAAGCTCATTTAGGACCTGCACTTACGAAGCGGGTAGGCAGCTGTATATCAGGGAGTAAACCTTCTGAGAATAAAAACAGCTGTAACTTGTTAAGGTAATTACACAGGGGAAAGGGTAATGTACTGGGAATTCCTCAGAAGAATCTGATTTGTGGTGAGGGGAGAGAGATAAAAGCTCATTTAGGAACGACATGAACATGCTGCATAGGTAGCTGTTAATCAGTAAATATCTCCACTGAGATTAAGAAAAGCAGTAGGTTAATAAATTAAGTACTTCCTGGTATGGTTACTGTACTGGTAACTCCCCAAATGAATCTGGATTGTGGTGAGGGAACAGAGAAAAAATCTCATTTAGGACCTGCACTTACGAAGGGGGTAGGCAGCTGTATATCAGGGAGTAAACCTTCGGGGAATAAAAACAGCTGGAGCTTGTTAAGGTAATTACACAGGGGAAAGGATAATGTACTGGGAACTCCTCAGAAGAATCTGATTTGTGGTGAGGGGAGAGAGATAAAAGCTCATTTAGGAACGACATGAACATGCTGCGTAGGTAGCTGTTTATCAGTAAATATCTCCACTGAGATTAAGAAAAGCAGTAGCTTAATAAATTAAGTACTTCGTGGTATGGTTACTGTACTGTTAACTCCCGAAATAAATCTGGATTGTGGTGAGGGAACAGAGAAAAAAGCTCATTTAGGACCTGCACTTACGAAGGGGGTAGGCAGCTGTATAGTAGGGAGTAAACCTTCTGAGAATAAAAACAGCTGGAGCTTGTTAAGGTAATTACACAGGGGAAAGGATAATGTACTCTGAACTCCTCAGAAGAATCTGATTTGTGGTGAGGGGAGAGAGATAAAAGCTCATTTAAGAACGACATGAACATGCTGCGTAGTTAGAGGTTTATCAGTAAATATCTCCACTGAGATTAAGAAAAGCAGTAGCTTAATAAATTAAGTACTTCCTGGTATGGTTACTGTACTGGTAACTCCCCCAAAAGAATCTGGATTGTGGTGAGGGAACAGAGAAAAAAGCTCATTAAGGACCTGCACTTCCGAAGGGGATAGGCAGCTGTATATCAGGGAGTAAACCTTCTGAGAATAAAAACAGCTGGAGATTGTTAAGGTAATAACACAGGGGAAAGGATAATGTACTGGGAACTCCTCAGAAGAATCTGATTTGTGGTGAGGGCAGAGAGATAAAAGCTCATTTAGGTACGACATGAACATGCTGGGTAGGTAGCTGTTTATCAGTAAATATCTCCACTGAGATCAAGAAAAGCAGTAGCTTAATAAATTAAGTACTTCCTGGTATGGTTACTGTACTGGTAATTCCCCAAAAGAATCAGGATTGTGGTGAGGGAACAGAGAAAAAAGCTCATTTAGGACCTGCACTTACGAAGTGGGTAGGCAGCTGTATATCAGGGAGTAAACCTTCTGAGAATAAAAACAGCTGGAGCTTGTTAAGGTAATAACACAGGGGAAAGGATAATGTACTGGGAACTCCTCAGAAGAATCTGATTTGTGGTGAGGGCAGAGAGATAAAAGCTCATTTAGGTACGACATGAACATGCTGGGTAGGTAGCTGTTTATCAGTAAATATCTCCACTGAGATCAAGAAAAGCAGTAGCTTAATAAATTAAGTACTTCCTGGTATGGTTACTGTACTGGTAATTCCCCAAAAGAATCAGGATTGTGGTGAGGGAACAGAGAAAAAAGCTCATTTAGGAACGACATGAACATGCTGCATAGGTAGCTATTTATCAGTAAATATCTCCACTGAGATTAAGAAAGGCAGTAGCTTAATAAATTAAGTACTTCCTGGTATGGTTACTGTACTGGTAACTCCCCAAAGAATCCGGATTTTTGTGAGGGAACAGAGAAAAAAGCTCATTTAGGACCTGCACTTACGAAGCGGTTAGGCAGCTGTATATCAGGGAGTAAACCTTCTGAGAATAAAAACAGCTGGAGCTTGTTAAGGTAATTACACAGGGGAAAGGATAATGTACTGGGAACTCCTCAGAAGAATCTGATTTGTGGTGAGGGGAGAGAAATAAAAGCTCATTTAGGAACGACATGCACATGCTGCATACGTAGCTGTTTATCAGTAAATATCTCCACTGAGATTAAGAAAAGCAGTAGCTTAATAAATTAAGTACTTCCTGGTATGGATATTGTACTGGTAACTCCCCAAAAGAATCTGGATTGTGGTGAGGGAACAGAGAAAAAAGCTCATTTAGGAACGACATGAACATGCTGCATAGGTAGCTGTTTATCAGTAAATATCTCCACTGAGATTAAGAAAGGCAGTAGCTTAATAAATTAAGTACTTCCTGGTATGGTTACTGTACTGGTAACTCCCCAAAGAATCCGGATTTTTGTGAGGGAACAGAGAAAAAAGCTCATTTAGGACCTGCACTTACGAAGGGGTTAGGCAGCTGTATATCAGGGAGTAAACCTTCTGAGAATAAAAACAGCTGGAGCTTGTTAAGGTAATTACACAGGGGAAAGGATAATGTACTGGGAACTCCTCAGAAGAATCTGATTTGTGATGAGGGGAGAGAGATAAAAGCTCATTTAGGAACGACATGAACATGCTGCGTAGGTAGCTGTTTATCAGTAAATATCTCCACTGAGATTAAGAAAAGTAGGAGCTTAATAAATTAAGTACTTCCTGGTATGGTTACTGTACTGGTAACTCCACAAAAGAATCTGGATTGTGGTGAGGGAACAGAGAAAAAAGCTCATTTAGGACCTGCACTTACGAAGGGGGTAGGCAGCTGTATATCAGGGAGTATCGCTTCTGAGAATAAAAACAGCTGGAGCTTGTTAAGGTAATTACACAGGGGAAAGGATAATGTACTGGGAACTCCTCAGAAGAATCTGATTTGTGGTGAGGGGAGAGAGATAAAAGCTCATTTAGGAACGACATGAACATGCTGCATACGTAGCTGTTTATCAGTAAATAATTCCACTGAGATTAAGAAAAGCAGTAGCTTAATAAATTAAGTACTTCCTGGTATGGATATTGTACTGGTAACTCCCCAAAAGAATCTGGATTGTGCTGAGGGATCAGAGAAAAAAGCTCATTTAGGAACGACATGAACATGCTGCATAGGTAGCTGTTTATCAGTAAATATCTCCACTGAGATTAAGAAAAGCAGTAGCTTAATAAATTAAGTACTTCCTGGTATGGTTACTGTACTGGTAACTCCCCAAAAGAATCTGGATTGTGGTGAGGGAACAGAGAAAAACGCAAATTTAGGACCTGCACTTACGAAGGGGGTAGGCAGTTGTATATCAGGGAGTAAACCTTCTGAGAATAAAAACAGCTGGAGCTTGATAAGGTAATTACACAGGGGAAAGGATAATGTACTGGCAACTCCTCAGAAGAATCTGATTTGTGGTGACGGGAGAGAGATAAAAGCTCATTTAGGAACGACATGAACATGCTGCGTAGGTAGCTGTTTATCAGTAAATATCTCCACTGAGATTAAGAAAAGCAGTAGATTAATAAATTAAGTACTTCCTGGTATTGTTACTGTACTGGTAACTCCCCAAAAGAATCTGGATTGTGGTGAGGGAACAGAGAAAAAAGCTCATTTAGGACCTGCACTTACGAAGGGGGTAGGCAGCTGTATATCAGGGAGTAAACCTTCTGAGAATAAAAACAGCTGGAGCTTGTTAACGTAATTACACAAGGGAAATGATAATGTACTGGGAACTCCTCAGAAGAATCTGATTTGAGGTGAGGGGAGAGCGATAAAAGCTCATTTAGGAACGACATGAACATGCTGCGTAAGTAGCTGTGTATCAGTAAATATCTCCACTGAGATTAAGAAAAGCAGTAGCTTAATAAATTAATTACTCCCTGGTATGGTTACTGTACTGGTAACTCCCCAGAATAATCTGGATTGTGGAGAGAGAACAGAGAAAAAAGCTCATTTAGGACCTGCACTT
The DNA here is from genome assembly GCF_023159225.1 of Perognathus longimembris pacificus. Classification (NCBI taxonomy): domain Eukaryota; kingdom Metazoa; phylum Chordata; class Mammalia; order Rodentia; family Heteromyidae; genus Perognathus; species Perognathus longimembris. The sequence continues at coordinate 18,721 of NW_025961083.1, forward strand.
ACGAAGGGGGTAGGCAGCTGTATATCAGGGAGTAAACCTTCTGAGAATAAAACCAGCTGTAGCTTGTTAAGGTAATTACACAGGGGAAAGGATAATGTACTGGGAACTCCTCAGAAGAATCTGATTTGTGGTGAGGGGAGAGAGATTAAAGCTCATTTAGGAACGACATGAACATGCTGCGTAGGTAGCTGTTTATCAGTAAATATCTCCACTGAGATTAAGAAAAGCAGTAGCTTAATAAATTAAGTACTTCCTGGTATGGTTACTGTACTGGTAACTCCCCAAAACAATCTGAATTGTGGTGAGGGAACAGAGAAAAAAGCTCATTTAGGACCTGCACTTACGAAGGGGGTAGGCAGCTGTATATCAGGGAGTAAACCTTCTGAGAATAAAAACAGCTGGAGCTTGTTAAGGTAATTACACAGGGGAAAGGATAATGTACTGGGAACTCCTCAGAAGAATCTGATTAGTGGTGAGGGGAGAGAGATAAAAGCTCATTTAGGAACGACATGAACATGCTGCATACGTAGCTGTTTATCAGTAAATATCTCCACTGAGATTAAGAAAAGCAGTAGCTTAATAAATTAATTACTTCCTGGTATGGATATTGTACTGGTAACTCCCCAAAAGAATCTGGATTGTGGTGAGGGAACAGAGAAAAAAGCTCATTTAGGAACGACATGAAGATGCTGCATAGGTAGCTGTTTATCAGTAAATATCTATACTGAGATTAAGAAAAGCAGTAGCTTAATAAATTAAGGACTTCCTGGTATCGTTACTGTTCTGTAACTCCCCAAAAGAATCTGGATTGTGGTGAGGGAACAGAGAAAAAAGCTCATTTAGGACTTGCACTTACGAAGGGGGTAGGTAGTTGTATATCAGGGAGTAAACCTTCTGAGAATAAAAACAGCTGGAGCTTGTTGAGGTAATTACACAGGGGAAAGGATAATGTACTGGGAAATCCTCAGAAGAATCTGATTTGTGATGAGGGGAGATAAAAGCTCATTTAGGAACGACATGAACATGCTGCGTAGGTAGCTGTTTATCAGTAAATATCTCCACTGAGTTTAAGAAAAGCAGTAGCTTAATAAATTAAGTACTTCCTGGTATGGTTACTGTACTGGTATCTCCCCAAAAGAATCTGGATTGTGGTGAGGGAACAGAGAAAAGAGCTCATTTAAGACCTGCACTTACGAAGGGGGTAGGCAGCTGTATATCAGGGAGTAAACCTTCTGAGAATAAAAACAGCTGGAGCTTGTTAAGGTAATTACACAGGGGAAAGGATAATGTACTGGGAACTCCTCAGAAGAATCTGATTTGTGGTGAGGGGAGAGAGATAAAAGCTCATTTACGAACGACATGAACATGCTGCGTAGGTAGCTGTTTATCAGTAAATATCTCCACTGAGATTAAGAAAAGCAGTAGCTTAATAAATTAAGTACTTCCTGGCATGGTTACTGTACTGGTAACTCCCCAAAAGAATCTGGATTGTGGTGAGGGAACAGAGAAAAAAGCTCATTTAGGACCTGCACTTACGAAGGGGGTAGGCAGCTGTATATCAGGGAGTAAACCTTCTGAGAATAAAAACAGCAGGAGCTTGTTAAGGTAATTACACAGGGGAAAGGATAATGTACTGGGAACTCCTCAGAAGAATCTGATTTTTGGTGAGGGGAGAGAGATAAAAGCTCCTTTAGGAACGACATGAACATGCTGCGTAGGTAGCTGTCTATCAGTAAATATCTCCACTGAGATTAAGAAAAGCAGTAGCTTAATAAATTAATTACTTCCTGGTATGGGTACTGTACTGGTAACTCCCCTAAAGAATCTGGATTGTGGTGAGGGAACAGAGAAAAAAGCTCATTTAGGACCTGCACTTACGAAGGGGGTAGGCAGCTGTATATCAGGGAGTAAACCTTCTGAGAATAAAAACAGCTGGAGCTTGTTAAGGTGATTACACAGGGGAAACGATAATGTACTGGGAACTCCTCAGAAGAATCTGATTTGTGGTGAGGGGAGTGAGATAAAAGCTCATTTAAGAACGACATGAACATGCTGCGTAGGTAGCTGTTTATCAGTAAATATCTATACTGAGATTAAGAAAAGCAGTAGCTTAATAAATTAAGTACTTCCTGGTATGGTTACTGTACTGGTAACTCCCCAAAGAATCCGGATTTTTGTGAGGGAACAGAGAAAAAAGCTCATTTAGGACCTGCACTTACGAAGGGGGTAGGCAGCTGTATATCAGGGAGTAAACCTTCTGAGAATAAAAACAGCTGGAGCTTGTTAAGGTAATTACACAGGGGAAAGGATAATGTACTGGGAACTCCTCAGAAGAATCTGATTTGTGGTGAGGGGAGAGAGATAAAAGCTCATTTAGGAACGACATGAACATGCTGCTTAGGTAGCTGTTTATCAGTAAATATCTCCACTGAGATTAAGAAAAGCAGTAGCTTAATAAATTAAGTACTTCCTGGTATGGTTACTGTACCGGTAACTCCCCAAAAGAATCTGGATTGTGGTGAGGGAACAGAGAAAAAAGCTCATTTAGGACTTGCACTTACGAAGGGGGTAGGTAGTTGTATATCAGGGAGTAAACCTTCTGAGAATAAAAACAGCTGGAGCTTGTTAAGGTAATCACACAGGGGAAAGGATAATGTACTGGGAACTCCTCAGAAGAATCTGATTTGTGGTGAGGTGAGAGAGATAAAAGCTCATTTAGGAACGACATGAACATGCTCCGTAGGTAGCTGTTCATCAGTAAATATCTCCACTGAGATTAAGAAAAGCAGTAGCTTAATGAAGTAAGTACTTCCTGGTATGGTTACTGTACTGGTAACTCCCCAAAAGAATCTGGATTGTTGTGAGGGAACAGAGAAAAAAACTCATTTAGGACCTGCACTTACGAAGGGGTTAGGCAGCTGTATATCAGGGAGTAAACCTTCTGAGAATAAAAACAGCTGGAGCTTGTTAAGGTAATTACACAGGGGAAAGGATAATGTACTGGGAACTCCTCAGAAGAATCTGATTTGTGGTGAGGGGAGAGAGATAAAAGCTCCTTTAGGAACGACATGAACATGCTGCGTAGGTAGCTGTTTATCAGTAAATATCTCCACTGAGATTAAGAAAAACAGTAGCTTAATAAATTAATTACTTCCTGGTATGGGTACTGTACTGGTTACTCCCCTAAAGAATCTGGATTGTGGTGAGGGAACAGAGAAAAGAGCTCATTTAGGACCTGCACTTACGAAGGGGGTAGGCAGCTGTATATCAGGGAGTAAACCTTCTGAGAATAAAAACAGCTGGAGCTTGTTAAGGTGATTACACAGGGGAAACGATAATGTACTGGGAACTCCTCAGAAGAATCTGATTTGTGGTGATGGGAGTGCGATAAATGCTCATGTAGGAACGACATGAACATTCTGCGTAGGTAGCTGTTTATCAGTAAATATCTATACTGAGATTAAGAAAAGCAGTAGCTTAATAAATTAAGTACTTCCTGGTACGGTTACTGGACTGGTAACTCCCCAAAGAATCCGGATTTTTGTGAGGGAACAGAGAAAAAAGCTCATTTAGGACCTGCACTTACGAAGGGGGTAGGCAGCTGTATATCAGGGAGTAAACCTTCTGAGAATAAAAACAGCTGGACCTTGTTAAGGTAATTACACAGGGGAAAGGATAATGTACTGGGAACTCCTCAGAAGAATCTGATTTGTGGTGAGGGGAGAGAGATAAAAGCTCATTTATGAACGACATGAACATGCTGCGTAGGTAGCTGTTTATCAGTAAATATCTCCTCTGAGATTAAGAAAAGCAGTAGCTTAATAAATTAAGTACTTCCTGGTATGGTTACTGTACTGGTAACTCCCCAAAAGAATCTGGATTGTGGTGAGGGAACACAGAAAAAAGCTCATTTAGGACCTGCACTTACGAAGGGGGTAGGCAGCTGTATATCAGGGAGTAAACCTTCTGAGAATAAAAACAGCTGGAGCTTGTTAAGGTAATTACACAGGGGAAAGGATAATGTACTGGGAACTCCTCAGAAGAATCTGATTTGTGGTGAGGGGAGAGAGATAAAAACTCATTTAGGAACGACATGAACATGCTGCGTAGGTAGGTGTTTATCAGTAAATATCTCCACTGAGATGAAGAAAAGCAGTAGCTTAATAAATTAAGTACTTCCTGGTATGGTTACTCTACTGGTAACTCCCCAAAAGAATCTGGATTGTGGTGAGGGAACAGAGAAAAAAGCTCATTTAGGACCTGCACTTACGAAGGGGGTAGGCAGCAGTATATCAGGGAGTAAACCTTCTGAGAATAAAAACAGCTGGAGCTTGTTAAGGTAATTCCACAGGGGAAAGGATAATGTACTGGGTACTCCTCAGAAGAATCTGATTTGTGGTGAGGGGAGAGAGATAAAAGCTCATTTAGGAACGACATGAACATGCTGCGTAGGTAGCTGTTTATCAGTAAATATCTCCACTGAGATTAAGAAAAGCAGTAGCTTAATAAATTAAGTACTTCCTGGTATGGTTACTGTACTGTAACTCCCCAAAAGAATCTGGATTGTGCTGAGGGAACAGAGAAAAAAGCTCATTTAGGACCTGCACTTACGAAGGGGTTAGGCAGTTGTATATCAGGGAGTAAATCTTTTAAGAATAAAAACAGCTGGAGCTTTTTAAGGTAATTACACAGGGGAAAGGATAATGTACTGGGAACTCCTCAGAAGAATCTGATTTGTGGTGAGGGGAGAGAGATAAAAGCTCATTTATGAACGACATGAACATGCTGCGTAGGTAGCTGTTTATCAGTAAATATCTCCACTGAGATTAAGAAAAGCAGTAGCTTAATAAATTAAGTACTTCCTGGTATGGTAACTGTACTGGTAACTCCCCAAAAGAATCTGGATTGTGGTGAGGGAACAGAGAAAAAAGCTCATTTAGGACCTGCACTTACGAAGCGGGTAGGCAGCTGTATATCAGGGAGTAAACCTTCTGAGAATAAAAACAGCTGTAACTTGTTAAGGTAATTACACAGGGGAAAGGGTAATGTACTGGGAACTCCTCAGAAGAATCTGATTTGTGGTGAGGGGAGAGAGATAAAAGCTCATTTAGGAACGACATGAACATGCTGCATAGGTAGCTGTTAATCAGTAAATATCTCCACTGAGATTAAGAAAAGCAGTAGGTTAATAAATTAAGTACTTCCTGGTATGGTTACTGTACTGGTAACTCCCCAAATGAATCTGGATTGTGGTGAGGGAACAGAGAAAAAATCTCATTTAGGACCTGCACTTACGAAGGGGGTAGGCAGCTGTATATCAGGGAGTAAACCTTCGGGGAATAAAAACAGCTGGAGCTTGTTAAGGTAATTACACAGGGGAAAGGATAATGTACTGGGAACTCCTCAGAAGAATCTGATTTGTGGTGAGGGGAGAGAGATAAAAGCTCATTTAGGAACGACATGAACATGCTGCGTAGGTAGCTGTTTATCAGTAAATATCTCCACTGAGATTAAGAAAAGCAGTAGCTTAATAAATTAAGTACTTCGTGGTATGGTTACTGTACTGTTAACTCCCGAAATAAATCTGGATTGTGGTGAGGGAACAGAGAAAAAAGCTCATTTAGGACCTGCACTTACGAAGGGGGTAGGCAGCTGTATAGTAGGGAGTAAACCTTCTGAGAATAAAAACAGCTGGAGCTTGTTAAGGTAATTACACAGGGGAAAGGATAATGTACTCTGAACTCCTCAGAAGAATCTGATTTGTGGTGAGGGGAGAGAGATAAAAGCTCATTTAAGAACGACATGAACATGCTGCGTAGTTAGAGGTTTATCAGTAAATATCTCCACTGAGATTAAGAAAAGCAGTAGCTTAATAAATTAAGTACTTCCTGGTATGGTTACTGTACTGGTAACTCCCCCAAAAGAATCTGGATTGTGGTGAGGGAACAGAGAAAAAAGCTCATTAAGGACCTGCACTTCCGAAGGGGATAGGCAGCTGTATATCAGGGAGTAAACCTTCTGAGAATAAAAACAGCTGGAGATTGTTAAGGTAATAACACAGGGGAAAGGATAATGTACTGGGAACTCCTCAGAAGAATCTGATTTGTGGTGAGGGCAGAGAGATAAAAGCTCATTTAGGTACGACATGAACATGCTGGGTAGGTAGCTGTTTATCAGTAAATATCTCCACTGAGATCAAGAAAAGCAGTAGCTTAATAAATTAAGTACTTCCTGGTATGGTTACTGTACTTGTAATTCCCAAAAGAATCAGGATTGTGGTGAGGGAACAGAGAAAAAAGCTCATTTAGGACCTGCACTTACGAAGTGGGTAGGCAGCTGTATATCAGGGAGTAAACCTTCTGAGAATAAAAACAGCTGGAGCTTGTTAAGGTAATTACATAGGGGAAAGGATAATGTACTGGGAACACCTCAGAAGAATCTGATTTGTCGTGACGGGAGAGAGATAAAAGCTGATTTAGGAACGAGATGAACATGCTGCGTAGGTAGCTGTTTATCAGGAAATATCTCCACTGAGATTAAGAAAAGCAGTAGCTTAATAAATTAAGTACTTCCTGGTATGGTTAGTGTACTGGTAACTCCCCAAAAGAATCTGGATTGTGGTGAGGGAACAGAGAAAAAAGCTCATTTAGGACCTGCACTTACGAAAGGGGTGAGCAGCTGTATATCAGGGAGTATACTTTCTGAGAATAAAAACAGCTGCAGCTTGTTAAGGTAATTACACAGGGGAAAGGATAATGTACTGGGAACTCCTCAGAAGAATCTGATTTGTGGTGAGGGGAGAGAGATAAAAGCTCATTTAGGAACGACATGAACATGCTGCGTAGGTAGCTGTTTATCAGTAAATATCTCCACTGAGATTAAGAAAAGCAGTATCTTAATAAATTAAGTACTTCCTGGTATGGTTACTGTACTGGTAACTCCCCAAAAGAATCTGGATTGTGGTGAGGGAACAGAGAAAAAAGCACATTTAGGACCTGCACTTACGAAGGTGGTAGGCAGCTGTATATCAGGGAGTAAACCTTCTGAGAATAAAAACAGCTGGAGCTTGTTAAGGTAATTACACAGGGGAAAGGATAATGTACTGGGAACTCCTCAGAAGAATCTGATTTGTGGTGAGGGGAGAGAGATAAAAGCTCATTTAAGAACGACATGAACATGCTGCGTAGGTAGCTGTTTATCAGTAAATATCTCCACTGAGATTAAGAAAAGCAGTAGCTTAATATATTAAGTACTTCGTGGTATGGTTACTGTACTGGTAACTCCCGAAATGAATCTGGATTGTGGTGAGGGAACAGAGAAAAAAGCTCATTTAAGACCTGCACTTACGAAGGGGGTAGGCAGCTGTATATCAGGGAGTAAACCTTCGGGGAATAAAAACAGCTGGAGCTTGTTAAGGTAATTACACAGGGGAAAGGATAATGTACTGGGAACTCCTCAGAAGAATCTGATTTGTGGTGAGGGGAGAGAGATAAAAGCTCATTTAGGAACGACATGAACATGCTGCGTCGGTAGCTGTTTATCAGTAAATATCTCCACTGAGATTAAGAAAAGCAGTATCTTAATAAATTAAGTACTTCCTGGTATGGTAACTGTACTGGTAACTCCCCAAAAGAATCTGGATTGTGGTGAAGGAACAGAGAAAAAAGCTCATTTAGGACCTGCACTTACGAAGAGGTTAGGCAGCTGTATATCAGGGAGTAAACCTTCTGAGAATAAAAACAGCTGGAGCTTGTTAAGGTAATTACACAGGGGAAAGGATAATGTACTGGGAACTCCTCAGAAGAATCTGATTTGTGGTGAGGGGAGAGAGATAAAAGCTCATTTAGGAACGACATGAACATGCTGCGTAGGTAGCTGTTTATCAGTAAATATCTCCACTGAGTTTAAGAAAAGCAGTAGATAATAAATTAAGTACTTCCTGGTATGGTTACTGTACTGGTAACTCCCCAAAAGAATCTGGATTGTGGTGAGGGAACAGAGAAAAAAGCTCATTTAGGACCTGCACTTACGAAGGGGGTAGGCAGCTGTATATCAGGGAGTAAACCTTCGGGGAAAAAAAACAGCTGGAGCTTGTTAAGGTAATTACACAGGGGAAAGGATAATGTACTGGGAACTCCTCAGAAGAATCTGATTTGTGGTGAGGGGTGAGAGATAAAAGCTCATTTAGGAACGACATGAACATGCTGCGTAGGTAACTGTTTATCAGTAAATATCTCCACTGAGATTAAGAAAAGCAGTAGCTTAATAAATTAAGTACTTCCTGGTATGGTTACTGTACTGGTAACTCCACAAAAGAATCTGGATTGTGGTGAGGGAACAGAGAAAAAAGCTCATTTAGGACCTGCACTTACGAAGGGGGTAGGCAGCTGTATATCAGGGAGTAAACCTTCTGAGAATAAAAACAGCTGGAGTTGTTAAGGTATTTACACAGGGAAATGATAATGCACTGGGAACTCCTCAGAAGAATCTGATTTGTGGTGAGGGGAGAGAGATAAATGCTCATTTAGGAACGACATGAACATGCTGCGTAGGTAGCTGTGTATCAGTAAATATCTCCAGTGAGATTAAGAAAAGCAGTAGCTTAATAAATTAAGTACTTCCTGGTATGGTTACTGTACTGGTAATTCCCCAAAAGAATCAGGATTGTGGTGAGGGAACAGAGAAAAAAGCTCATTTAGGACCTGCACTTACGAAGTGGGTAGGCAGCAGTATATCAGGGAGTAAACCTTCTGAGAATAAAAACAGCTGGAGCTTGTTAAGGTAATTACACAGGGGAAAGGATAATGTACTGGGAACTCATCAGAAGAATCTGAATTGTGGTGAGGGGAAAGAGATAAAAGGTCATTTAGGAACGACATGAACATGCTGCGTAGGTAGCTGTTTATCAGTAAATATCTCCACTGAGATTAAGAAAAGCAGTAGCTTAATAAATTAAGTAATTCCTGGTATGGTTACTGTACTGGTAACTCCCCAAAAGAATCTGGATTGTGGTGAGGGAACAGAGAAAAGAGCTCATTTAGGACCTGCACTTACGAAGGGGGTAGGCAGCTGTATATCAGGGAGTAAAACCTTCTGAGAATAAAAACAGCTGGAGCTTGTTAAGGTAATTACACAGGGGAAAGGATAATGTACTGGGAACTCCTCAGAAGAATCTGATTTGTGGTGAGAGGAGAGAGATAAAAGCTCATTTAGGAACGACATGAACATGCTGCATAGGTAGCTGTTTATCAGTAAATATCTCCACTGAGATTAAGAAAAGCAGTAGCTTAATAAATTAAGTACTTCCTGGTATGGTTACTGTACTGGTAACTCCCCAAAAGAATCTGGATTGTGGTGAGGGAACAGAGAAAAAAGCTCATTTAGGACCTGCACTTACGAAGGGGGTAGGCAGCTGTATATCAGGGAGTAAACCTTCTGAGAATAAAAACAGCTGGAGCTTGTTAAGGTAATTACACAGGGGAAAGGATAATGTACTGGGAACTCCTCAGAAGAATTGGATTTTTCGTGACTGGAGAGAGATAAAAGCTCATTTAGGCACGACATGAACATGCTGCACACCTAGCTGTTTATCAGTAAATATCTCCACTGAGATTAAGAAAAGCAGTAGCTTAATAAATTGAGTTCTTCCTGGGATGGATACTGTACTGGTAACTTCCGAAAATAATCTGGATTGTGGTGAGGGAACAGAGAAAAAAGCTCATTTAGCAACGACATGAACATGCTGCGTAGGTAGCTGTTTATCAGTAAATATCTCCACTGAGATTAAGAAAAGCAGTAGCTTAACAAATTAAGTACTTCCTGGTATGGCTACTGTACTGGTAACTCCCCAAAATAATCTGGATTGTGGTGAGGGAACAGAGAAAAAAGCTCATTTAGGACCTGCACTTACGAAGGGGGTAGCAGCTGTATATCGGGGAGTAAACCTTCTGAGAGTAAAAACACCCTGAGCTTGTTAAGGTAATTACACAGGGGAAAGGATAATGTACTGGGAACTCCTCAGAAGAATCTGATTTGTGGTGAGGGGAGAGAGATAAAAGCTCATTTAGGAACGACATGAACATGCTGCGTAGGTAGCTGTTTATCAGTAAATATCTCCACTGAGATTAAGAAAACCAGTAGCTTAATAAATTAAGTACTTCCTGGTATGGTTACTGTACTGGTAACTCCCCAAAAGAATCTGGATTGTGGTGAGGGAACAGAGAAAAATGCTCATTTAGTACCTTCACTTACGAAGGGGGTAGGCAGCTGTATATCAGGGAGTAAACCTTCTGAGAAAAAAAACACCTGGAGCTTGTTAAGGTAATTACACAGGGGAAAGGATAATGTACTGGAACTGCTCAGAAGAATCTGATTTGTGGTGAGGGGAGAGAGAGAAAAGCTCATTTAGGAAAGACATGAACATGCTGCGTAGGTAGCTGTTTATCAGTAAATATCTCCATTGAGATTAAGAAAAGCAGTAGCTTAATAAATTAAGTACTTCCTGGTATGGTTACTGTACTGGTAACTCCCCAAAAGAATCTTGATTGTGGTGAGGGAACAGAGAAAAAAGCTCATTTAGGACCTGCACTTACGAAGGGGGTAGGCAGCAGTATATCAGGGAGTAAACCTTCTGAGAATAAAAACAGCTGGAGCTTGTTAAGGTAATCCCACAGGGGAAAGGATAATGTACTGGGTACTCCTCAGAAGAATCTGATTTGTGGTGAGGGGAGAGAGATAAAAGCTCATTTAGGAACGACATGAACATGCTGCGTAGGTAGCTGTTTATCAGTAAATATCTCCACTGAGATTAAGAAAAGCAGTAGCTTAATAAATTAAGTACTTCCTGGTATGGTTACTGTACTGTAACTCCCCAAAAGAATCTGGATTGTGCTGAGGGAACAGAGAAAAAAGCTCATTTAGGACCTGCACTTACGAAGGGGTTAGGCAGTTGTATATCAGGGAGTAAATCTTTTGAGAATAAAAACAGCTGGAGCTTTTTAAGGTAATTACACAGGGGAAAGGATAATGTACTGGGAACGCCTCAGAAGAATCTGATTTGTGAGGAGGGGAGAGAGATAAAAGCTCATTTAGGAACGACAGGAACATGCTGCGTAGGTAGCTGTTTATCAGTAAATATCTCCACTGAGATTAAGAAAAGTAGTAGCTTAATAAATTAAGTACTTCCTGGTATGGTTACTGTACTGGCAACTCCCCAAAAGAATCTGGATTGTGGTGAGGGAACAGAGAAAAAAGCTCATTTAGGACCTGCACTTACGAAGGGGGTAGCAGTTGTATATCAGGGAGTAAACCTTCTGAGAACAAAAACAGCTTGAGTTTGTTAAGGTAATTACACAGGGGAAAGGATAATGTACTGGGAAATCCTCAGAAGAATCTGATTTGTGATGAGGGGAGAGAGATAAAACTTATTTAGGAACGACATGAACATGCTGCGTACATAGCTGTTTATCAGTAAATATCTACACTGAGATTAAGAAAAGCAGTAGCTTAATAAATTAATTACTTCCTGGTATGGTTACTCTACTGGTAACTCCCCAAAAGAATCTGGATTGTGGTCAGGGAACACAGAAAAAAGCTAATTTAGGACCTGCACTTACGAAGGGGGTAGGCAGCTGTATATCAGGGAGTAAACCTTCTGAGAATAAAAACAGCTGGAGCTTGTTAAGGTAATTACACAGGGGAAAGGATAATGTACTGGGAACTCCTCAGAAGAATCTGATTTGTGGTGAGGGGAGAGAAATAAAAGCTCATTTAGGAACGACATGCACATGCTGCATACGTAGCTGTTTATCAGTAAATATCTCCACTGAGATTAAGAAAAGCAGTAGCTTAATAAATTAAGTACTTCCTGGTATGGATATTGTACTGGTAACTCCCAAAAGAATCTGGATTGTGGTGAGGGAACAGAGAAATAAGCTCATTTAGGAACGACATGAACATGCTGCATAGGTAGCTGTTTATCAGTAAATATCTCCACTGAGATTAAGAAAGGCAGTAGCTTAATAAATTAAGTACTTCCTGGTATGGTTACTGTACTGGTAACTCCCCAAAGAATCCGGATTTTTGTGAGGGAACAGAGAAAAAAGCTCATTTAGGACCTGCACTTACGAAGGGGTTAGGCAGCTGTATATCAGGGAGTAAACCTTCTGAGAATAAAAACAGCTGGAGCTTGTTAAGGTAATTACACAGGGGAAAGGATAATGTACTGGGAACTCCTCAGAAGAATCTGATTTGTGATGAGGGGAGAGAGATAAAAGCTCATTTAGGAACGACATGAACATGCTGCGTAGGTAGCTGTTTATCAGTAAATATCTCCACTGAGATTAAGAAAAGCAGTAGCTTAATAAATTAAGTACTTCCTGGTATGGTTACTGTACTGGTAACTCCCCAAAACAATCGGAATTGTGGTGAGGGAACAGAGAAAAAAGCTCATTTAGGACCTGCACTTACGAAGGGGGTAGGCAGCTGTATATCAGGGAGTAAACCTTCTGAGAATAAAAACAGCTGGAGCTTGTTAAGGTAATTACACAGGGGAAAGGATAATGTACTGGGAACTCCTCAGAAGAATCTGATTAGTGGTGAGGGGAGAGAGATAAAAGCTCATTTAGGAACGACATGAACATGCTGCATACGTAGCTGTTTATCAGTAAATATCTCCACTGAGATTAAGAAAAGCAGTAGCTTAATAAATTAATTACTTCCTGGTATGTATATTGTACTGGTAACTCCCCAAAAGAATCTGGATTGTGGTGAGGGAACAGAGAAAAAAGCTCATTTAGGAACGACATGAAGATGCTGCATAGGTAGCTGTTTATCAGTAAATATCTATACTGAGATTAAGAAAAGCAGTAGCTTAATAAATTAAGTACTTCCTGGTATGGTTACTGTACTGGTAACTCCCCAAAGAATCCGGATTTTTGTGAGGGAACAGAGAAAAAAGCTCGTTTAGGACCTGCACTTACGAAGGGGGGTAGGCAGCTGTATATCAGGGAGTAAACCTTCTAAGAATAAAAACAGCTGGAGCTTGTTAAGGTAATTACACAGGGGAAAGGATAATGTACTGGGAACTCCTCAGAAGAATCTGATTTGTGGTGAGGGGAGAGAGATAGAAGCTCATTTAGGAACGACATGAACATGCTGCGTAGGTAGCTGTTTATCAGTAAATATCTCCACTGAGATTAAGAAAAGCAGTAGCTTAATAAATTAAGTACTTCCTGGTATGGTTACTGTACTGGTAACTCCCCAAAAGAATCTGAATTGTGGTGAGGGAACAGAGAAAAAAGCTCATTTAGGACTTGCACTTACGAAGGGGGTAGGTAGTTGTATATCAGGGAGTAAACCTTCTGAGAATAAAAACAGCTGGAGCTTGTTGAGGTAATTACACAGGGGAAAGGATAATGTACTGGGAAATCCTCAGAAGAATCTGATTTGTGATGAGGGGAGATAAAAGCTCATTTAGGAACGACATGAACATGCTGCGTACATAGCTGTTTATCAGTAAATATCTCCACTGAGATTAAGAAAAGCAGTAGCTTAATAAATTAAGTACTTCCTGGCATGGTTACTGTACTGGTAACTCCCCAAAAGAATCTGGATTGTGGTGAGGGAACGAGAGAAAAGAGCTCATTTAAGACCTGCACTTACGAAGGGGGTAGGCAGCTGTATATCAGGGAGTAAACCTTCTGAGAATAAAAACAGCTGGAGCTTGTTAAGGTAATTACACAGGGGAAAGGATAATGTACTGGGAACTCCTCAGAAGAATCTGATTTGTGGTGAGGGGAGAGAGATAAAAGCTCATTTAGGAACGACATGAACATGCTGCGTAGGTAGCTGTTTATCAGTAAATATCTCCACTGAGATTAAGAAAAGCAGTAGCTTAATAAATTAAGTACTTCCTGGCATGGTTACTGTACTGGTAACTCCCCAAAAGAATCTGGATTGTGGTGAGGGAACAGAGAATAAAGCTCATTTAGGACCTGCACTTACGAAGGGGGTAGGCAGCTGTATATCAGGGAGTAAACCTTCTGAGAATAAAAACAGCAGGAACTTGTTAAGGTAATTACACAGGGGAAAGGAAAATGTACTGGGAACTCCTCAGAAGAATCTGATTTTTGGTGAGGGGAGAGAGATAAAAGCTCCTTTAGGAACGACATGAACATGCTGCGTAGGTAGCTGTCTATCAGTAAATATCTCCACTGA
>NW_025961084.1:0-68422 GCF_023159225.1 Perognathus longimembris pacificus
TGTACTGGGAACTCCTCAGAAGAATCTGATTTGTGGTGAGGGGAGAGAGATAAAAGCTCATTTAGGAACGACATGAACATGCTGCGTAGGTAGCTGTTTATCAGTAAATATCTCCACTGAGATTAAGAAAAGCTGTAGCTTAATAAATTAAGTACTTCCTGGTATGGTTACTGTACTGGTAACTCCCCAAAAGAATCTGGATTGTGGTGAGGGAACAGAGAAAAAAGCTCATTTAGGACCTGCACTTACAAAGGGGGTAGGCAGCTGTACATCAGGGAGTAAACCATCAGAGAATAAAAACAGCTGGAGCATGTTAAGGTAATTACACAGGGAAAAGGATAATGTACTGGGAAGTCCTCAGAAGAATCTGATTTGTGGTGAGGGGAGAGAGATAAAAGCTCATTTAGGACCTGCACTTACGTAGGGGGTAGGCAGCTGTATATCAGGGAGTAACCGTTTTGAGAATAAATACAGCTGGAGCTTGTTAAGGTAATTACACAGGGGAAAGGATAATGTACTGAGAACTTCACAGAAGAATCTGATTTGTGGTGAGGGGAGAGAGATAAAAGCTCATATAGGAACGACAAGAACATGTTCCGTAGGTAGCTGTTTGTCAGTAAATATCTCCACTGAGATTAAGAAAAGCAGTAGCTTAATAAATTAAGTACTTCCTGGTATGGTTACTGCACTGGTAACTCCCCAAAAGAATCTGGATTGTGGTGAGGGAACAGAGAAAAAAGCTCATTTAGGACCTAAACTTACGAAGGGGTTAGACAGCTGTATATCAGGAGTATCCCTTCTGAGAATAAAAACAGCTGGATCTTGTTAAGGTAATTACACATGGGAAAGGAAAATGTACTGGGAACTCCTCAGAAGAATCTGATTTGTGGTGAAGGGAGAGAGATAAACGCTAATTTAGGAACGACATGAACATGCAGCGTAGGTAGCTGTTTATCAGTAAATATCTCCACTGAGATTAAGAAAAGCAGTAGCTTAATAAATTACGTAATTCCTGGTATTGTTACTGTATAGGTAAGTCCCCAAAAGAATCTGGATTGTGTTGAGGGAACAGAGAAAAAAGCTCATTAGGACCTGCACTTACGAAGGTGGTAGGCAACTGTTTATCCGGAGTATCCCTTCTGAGAAGAAGAACATCTGGAGCTTGTTCAGGTAATTACACAGCGGAAAGAATAATGTACTGGGAACTTCTCAGAAGAATCTGATTTGTGGTGAGGGGATAGAGATAAAAGCTCATTTAGGAACGACATGAACGTGCTGCGTAGGTAGCTGTTTATCAGTAAATATCTCCACTGAGATTAAGAAAAGCAGTAACTTAATAAATTAAGTACTCCCTGGTATGGTTACTCTACTGGTAACTCCCCAAAAGAATCTGGATTGTGGTGAGCGAACAGAGAAAAAAGATCATTTAGGACCTGCACTTACGAAGGGGGTAGGCAGCTGTATATCAGGGAGTAAACCTTCTGAGAATAAAAACAGCTGGAGCTTGTTAAGGTAATTACACAGTGGAAAGGATAATGTACTGGGAACTCCTCAGGAGAATCTGATTTGTGGTGTGGGGAAAGAGATAAAGCTCATTTAGGAACGACATGAACATGCTGCATAGGTAGCTGTTTATCAGAAAATATCTCCACTGAGATTAAGAAAAGCAGTAGCTTAATAAATTAAGTACTTCCTGGTATGGTTACTGTACTGGTAACTCCCCAAAACAATCTGGATTGTGGTGAGGGAACAGAGACAAAAGCTCATTTAGACCTGCACATACGAAGGGGGTAGGCAGCTGTATATCAGGGAGTATCCCTTCTGAGAATAAAAACAGCTGGAGCTTGTTAAGGTATTTACACAGGGGAAAGGATAATGTACTGGTAACTCCCCAAAAGAATCTGGATTGTGGTGAGGGAACAGAGAAAAAAGCACATTTAGGACCTGCACTTACCAAGGGGGTAGGCAGCTATATATCAGGGAGTAAACCTTCTGAGAATAAAAACAGCTGGGGCTTGTTAAGGTAATTACACAGGGGAAATGATAATGTACTGGGAACTCCTCAGAAGAATCTGATTTGTGGTGAGGGGAGAGAGATAAAAGCTCATTTAGGAACGACATGAAAATGCTGCATAGGTAGCTGTTTATCAGTAAATATCTCCACTGATATTAAGAAAAGCAGTAGCTTAATAAATTACGTACTTCCTGGTATGGTTACTATACTGGTAACTCCCAAAAAGAATCTGGATTGTGGTGAGGGAACAGAGAAAAAACTCATTTAGGACCTGCACTTACGAAGGGGGTAGGCAGCTGTATATCAGGGAGTATCCCTTCTGAGAATAAAAACAGCTGGAGCTTGTTAAGGTATTTACACAGGGGAAAGGATAATGTACTGGTAACTCCCCAACAGAATCTGTATTGTGGTGAGGGAACAGAGAATTAAAGCTCAATTAGGAACTGAACGTACGAAGGGGGTAGGCAGCTGTATATCAGGTTGAACCCTTCTGAGAATAAAAACAGCTGGAAATTGTTAAGGTAATTACACAGGGGAAAGGATAATGTACTGGGAACTCCTCAGAAGAATCTGATTTGTGGTGAGGGGAGAGAGATTAAGGCTCATTTAGGAACGACATGAACATGCTGGGTAGGTAGCTGTTTATCAGTAAATATCTCCACTGAGATTAAGAAAAGCAGTAGCTTAATAAATTAAGTACTTCCTGTTATGCTTACTGTACTGGTAAATCCCCAAAAGTATCTGGATTGTGGTGAGGGAACAGAGAAAAAAGCTCATTTAGGACCTGCAATTACGAAGGGGGTAGGCAGCTGTATATCAGGGAGTAAACCTTCTGAGAATAAAAACAGCTGGAGCTTGTTAAGGTAATTACACAGGGGAAAGGATAATGTACTGGGAACTCCTCAGAAGAATCTGATTTGTGGTGAGGGGAGAGAGATAAACCTCATTTAGGAACGACATGAACATGCTGTGTAGGTAGCTGTTTATCAGTAAATATCTCCACTGATATTAAGAAAAGCAGTAGCTTCATAAATTAAGTACTTCCTGGTATGGTTACTGTACTGGTAACTCCCGAAAAGAATCTGGATTGTGGTGAGGGAACAGAGAAAAAAGCTAATTTAGGACATGCACTTACGAAGGTGGTAGGCAGCTGTTTATCAGGGAGTATCCCTTCTCAGAATAAGAATAGCTGGAGCTAGTTAAGGTAATAACATCGAGGAAAGGTTAATGTACTGGGAACTCCTCAGAAGAATCTGATTTGTGGTGAGGGGAGAGAGATAAAAGCTCAATTAGGAACGACATGAACATACTGGGTAGGTAGCTGTTTATCAGTAAATATCTCCTCTGAGATTATGAAAAGCAGTAGCTTAATAAATTAAGTACTTCCTGGTATAGTTCCTGTACTGGTAACTCCCCAAAAGAATCTGGATTGTGGTGGGGGAACAGAGAAAAAAGCTCATTTAGGACATGCACTTACGAAGGGGGTAGACAGCTGTATATCAGGGAGTATCCAATCTTAGAAAAAAAAACAGCTGGTGCTTTTTAAGGTAATTACAGAGGGGAAAGGATAAAGTACTGGGAACTCCTGAGAAGAATCTGATTGGTGGTGAGGGGAGAGAGATAAAAGCTCATTTAGGAACGACATGAACATGCTGCATACATAGCTGTTTATCAGTAAATATCTCCACTGAGATTAAGAAAAGCAGTAGCTTAATAAATTAAGTACTTCCTGGAATGGTTACTGTAGTGGTAACTCCCCAAAAGAATCTGGATTGTGGTGTGGGAACAGAGAAAAAAGCTCATTTAAGACCTGCACTTACGAAGGGGGTAGGCAGTTGTATATCAGGGAGTAAACCTTCTGAGAATAAAAACAGCTGGAGCTTGTTTAGGTAATTAAACAGGGGAAAGGATAATGTACTGGGAACTCCTCAGAAGAATCTGATTTGTGGTGAGGGGAGAGAGATAAAAGCTCATTTAGGAACGACATGAACATGCTGCATACGTAGCTGTTTACCAGTAAATATCTCCAATGAGATTAAGAAAAGCAGTAGCTTAATAAATTAAGTACTTCCTGGTATGGTTACTGTACTGGTAACTCCCCAAAAGAATCTGGATTGTGGTGAGGGAACAGAGAAAAAAGCTCATTTAGGCCCTTCACTTACTAAGGGCGTAGGCAGCTGTATAACAGGTAGTAAACCTTCTGAGAATAAAAACAGCTGGAGAACGTTAAGGTAATTACACAGGGGAAAGAATAACATACTGGGAACTCCTCAGAAGAATCTGATTTGTGGTGAGGGGAGAGAGATAAAAGCTCATTTAGGAACGACATGAAAATTCTGCATAGGTAGCTGTTTATCAGTAAATATCTTCACTGAGATTAAGAAAAGCAGTAGCTTAATAAATTAAGTACTTCCTGGTATGGTTACTGTACTGGTAACTCCCCAAAAGAATCTGGATTGTGGTGAGGGAACAGAGAAAAAAGCTCATTTAGGACCTGCACTTACGAAGGGGGTAGGCAGGTGAATATCAGGGAGTGAACCTTCTGAGAATAAAAACAGCTGGAGCTTGGTAAGGTAATTACACAGGGGAAAGGATAATGTACTGGGAACTCCTCAGAAGAATCTGATTTGTGGTGAGGGGAGAGAGATAAAAGCTCATTTAAGAACGACATGAACATGCTGCGTAGGTAGCTGTTTATCAGTAAATATCTTCACTGAGATTAAGAAAAGCAGTAGCTTAATAAATTAAGTACTTCCTGGTATGGTTACTGTACTGGTAACTCCCCAAAAGAATCTGGATTGTGGTGAGGGAACAGAGAAAAAAGCTCATTTAGGACCTGCACTTACCAAGGGGGTAGGCAGCTATATATCAGGGAGTAAACCTTCTGAGAATAAAAACAGCTGGGGCTTGTTAAGGTAATTACACAGGGGAAATGAAAATGTACTGGGAACTCCTCAGAAGAATCTGATTTGTGGTGAGGGGAGAGAGATAAAAGCTCATTTAGGAACGACATGAAAATGCTGCATAGGTAGCTGTTTATCAGTAAATATCTCCACTGATATTAAGAAAAGCAGTAGCTTAATAAATTACGTACTTCCTGGTATGGTTACTATACTGGTAACTCCCAAAAAGAATCTGGATTGTGGTGAGGGAACAGAGAAAAAACTCATTTAGGACCTGCACTTACGAAGGGGGTAGGCAGCTGTATATCAGGGAGTAAACCTTCTGAGAATAAAAACAGCTGGGGCTTGTTAAGGTAATTACACAGGGGAAAGGATAATGTACTGGGAACTCCTCAGAAGAATCTGATTTGTGGTGAGGGGAGAGAGATAAAAGCTCATTTAGGAACGACATGAACATGCTGCGTAGGTAGCTGTTTATCAGTAAATGTCTCCAATGAGATTAAGAAAAGCAGTAGCTTAATAAATTAAGTACTTCCTGGTATGGTTACTGTACTGGTAACTCCCCAAAAGAATCTGGATTGTGGTGAGGGAACAGAGAAAAAAGCTCATTTAGGACCTGCACTTACCAAGGGGGTAGGCAGCTATATATCAGGGAGTAAACCTTCTGAGAATAAAAACAGCTGGGGCTTGTTAAGGTAATTACACAGGGGAAATGAAAATGTACTGGGAACTCCTCAGAAGAATCTGATTTGTGGTGAGGGGAGAGAGATAAAAGCTCATTTAGGAACGACATGAAAATGCTGCATAGGTAGCTGTTTATCAGTAAATATCTCCACTGATATTAAGAAAAGCAGTAGCTTAATAAATTACGTACTTCCTGGTATGGTTACTATACTGGTAACTCCCAAAAAGAATCTGGATTGTGGTGAGGGAACAGAGAAAAAACTCATTTAGGACCTGCACTTACGAAGGGGGTAGGCAGCTGTATATCAGGGAGTAAACCTTCTGAGAATAAAAACAGCTGGGGCTTGTTAAGGTAATTACACAGGGGAAAGGATAATGTACTGGGAACTCCTCAGAAGAATCTGATTTGTGGTGAGGGGAGAGAGATAAAAGCTCATTTAGGAACGACATGAACATGCTGCGTAGGTAGCTGTTTATCAGTAAATGTCTCCAATGAGATTAAGAAAAGCAGTAGCTTAATAAATTAAGTACTTCCTGGTATGGTTACTGTACTGGTAACTCCCCAAAAGAATCTGGATTCTGGTGAGGGATCAGAGAAAAAAGCTCATTTAGGACCTGCACTTACGAAGGGGGTAGGTAGCTGTATATCAGTGAGTATCCCTTCTGAGAATAAAAACAGCTGGAGGTTGTTAAGGTAATTACACAGGGGATAGGATAATGAACTGGGAACTCCTCAGAAGAATCAGATTTGTGGTGAGGGGAGAGAGAAAAGAGCTCATTTAGGAACGACATGAAAATGTTGCATAGGTAGCTGTTTATCAGTAAATATCTCCACTGAGATTAAGAAAAGCAGTAGCTTAATAAATTAAGTACTTCCTGGTATTGTTACTGTACTGGTAACTCCCCAAAAGAATCTGGATTGTGGCGAGGGAATTGAGAAAAAAACTCATTTAAGACCTGCACTTAGGAAGGGGGTAGGCAGCTGTATATCAGGGAGTAAACTTTCTGAGAATAAAAACAGCTGGGGCTTGTTAAGGTAATTACACAGGGGAAAGGATAATGTACTGGGAAGTCCTCAGAAGAATCTGATTTGTGGTGAGGGGAGAGAGATAAAAGCTCATTTAGGAACGAAATGAACATGCTGGGTAGGTAGCTGTTTATCAGTAAATATCTCCACTGAGATTAAGAAAAGCAGTAGCTTAATACATTAAGTACTTCTTGGTATGGTTACTCTACTGGTAACTCCCAAAAAGAATCTGGATTGTGGTGAGGGAACAGAGAAAAAAGCTCATTTAATACCGGCACTTACGAAGGGGTTAGGCAGCTCCATATCAGGGAGTAAAACTTCTGAGAATAAAAACAGCTGGAGCTTGTTAAGGTAATTACACAGGGGAAAGGATAATGTACTGGGAACTCCTCAGAAGAATCTGATTTGTGGTGAGGGGAGAGAGATAAAATCTCATTTAGGAAAAACATGAACATGCTGTGTAGGTAGCTGTTTATCAGAAAATATCTCCACTGAGATTAAGAAAAGCAGTAGCTTAATAAATTAAGTACTTCCTGGTATGGTTGCAGTACTGGTAACTCCCCAAAACAATCTGGATTGTGGTGAGGGAACAGAGACAAAAGCTCATTTAGACCTGCACATACGAAGGGGGTAGGCAGCTGTATATCAGGGAGTATCCCTTCTGAGAATAAAAACAGCTGGAGCTCGTTAAGGTAATTACACATGGGAAAGGATAATGCACTGGGAACTCCTCAGAAGATTCTGATTTGTGGTGAGGGGAGAGAGATAAAAGCTCATTTAGGAACGACCTGAACATGCTGCATAGGTAGTTGTTTATTAGTAAATATCTCCACTGAGATAAAGAAAAGCAGTCGCTTAATAAAATAAGTACTTCCTGGTATGGTTACTGTACTGGTAACTCCCCAAAAGAATCTGGATTGTGGTGAGCGAACAGAGAAAAAAGCTCATTTAGGACCTGCACTTACGAAGGGGGTAGGCAGCTGTATATCAGGGAGTAAACCTTCTGAGAATAAAAACAGCTGGAGCTTGTTAAGGTAATTACACAGTGGAAAGGATAATGTACTGGGAACTCCTCAGGAGAATCTGATTTGTGATGTGGTGAAAGAGATAAAAGCTCATTTAGGAACGACATGAAAATGCTGCTTAGGTAGCTGTTTATCAGTAAGTATCTCCACTGAGATTTAGAAAAGCAGTAGCTTAATAAATTAAGTACTTCCTGGTATGGTTACTGTACTAGTAACTCCCCAACAGAATCTGTATTGTGGTGAGGGAACAGAGAATTAAAGCTCAATTAGGAACTGAACGTACGAAGGGGGTAGGCAGCTGTATATCAGGTTGAACCCTTCTGAGAATAAAAACAGCTGGAACTTGTTAAGGTAATTACACAGGGGAAAGGATAATGTTCTGGGAACTGCTCAGAAGAATCTGATTTGTGGTGAGGGGAGAGAGATTAAGGCTCATTTAGGAACGACATGAACATGCTGGGTAGGTAGCTGTTTATCAGTAAATATCTCCACTGAGATTAAGAAAAGCAGTAGCTTAATAAATTAAGTACTTCCTGTTATGCTTACTGTACTGGTAAATCCCCAAAAGTATCTGGATTGTGGTGAGGGAACAGAGAAAAAAGCTCATTTAGGACCTGCACTTACGAAGGGGGTAGGCAGCTGTATATCAGGGAGTAAACCTTCTGAGAATAAAAACAGCTGGAGCTTGTTAAGGTAACTACACAGGGGAAAGGATAATGTACTGGGAACTCCTCAGAAGAATCTGATTTGTGGTGAGGGGAGAGAGATAAAAGCTCATTTAGGAACGACATGAAAATGCTGCATAGGTAGCTGTTTATCAGTAAATATCTCCACTGAGATTAAGAAAAGCAGTAGCTTTTTAAATTATGTACTTCCTGGAATGGTTACTGTACAGGTAACTCCCCAATAGAATCTGGATTGTGGTGAGGGAACAGAGAAAAAAGCTCATTTAGGACCAGCACTTACGAAGGGGGCAGGCAGGTGTATAGCATGGAGTATCCCTTCTGAGAATAAAAACAGCTGGAGCTTGTTTAGGTAATTACACAGGGGAAAGTATAATGTACTGGGAACTCCTCAGAAGAATCGGAATTGTGGTGAGTGGAGAGAGATAAAAGCTCATTTAGGAACGACATGAACATGCTTTGTAGGTAGCTGTTTATCAGTGAATATCTCCACTAGGATTAAGAAAAGCAGTAGCTTAATAAATTAAGTGCTTCCTGGTATGGTTACTGTACTGGTAACTCCCCAAAAGAATCTGGATTGTGGTGAGGGAACAGAGAAAAAAGCTCATTTAGGACCTGCACTTACGAAGGTGGCAGGCAGCTGTATATCAGGGAGTATCCCTTCTGAGAATAAAAACAGCTGGAGCATGTTAAGGTAATTACACAGCAAAAAGCAAAATGTACTGGGAACTCCTCAGAAGAATCTGATTTGTGGTGAGGGGAGAGAGATAAAAGCTCATTTATGTACGACATGAACGTGCTGCGTAAGTAGCTGTTTATCAGTAAATATCTCCACTGAGATTAAGTAAAGCAGTAGCTTAATAATTTAAGTACTTCCTGTATGTTTCCTGTACCGGTAACTCCCCAAAAGAATCTGGATTGTGGTGAGGGAACAGGGAAAAAAGCTCATTTAGGACCTGCACTTACGAAGGGGGTAGGCAGCGGTATATCAGGGAGTATCCCTTCTGAGAATAAAAACAGCTGGAGCTTGTTAAGGTAATTACACAGTGGAAAGGATGATGTACTGGGAACTACTCAGAAAAATCTGATTTGTGGTGAGGGGAGAGAGATAAAATCTCATAAAGGACAGACAAGAACATGCTGCGTAGGTAGCTGTTTATCAGTAAATATCTCCACTGCGATTAAGAAAAGCATTAGCTTAATAAATTAAGTTCTTCCTGGTATGGTTACTGTACTGTTAACTCCCCAAAAGAATCTTGATTGTGGTGAGGGAATAGAGAAAAAAGCTCATTTAGGATCTGCACTTGCGAAGGGGGTAGGCAGCAGTATATCAGGGAGTATCCCTTCTGAGAATAAAAACAGCTGGAGGTTGTTAAGGTAATTACACAGGGGATAGGATAATGTACTGGGAACTCCTCAGAAGAATCAGATTTGTGGTGAGGGGAGAGAGAAAAGAGCTCATTTAGGAACGACATGAAAATGCTGCATAGGTAGCTGTTTATCAGTAAATATCTCCACTGAGATTAAGAAAAGCAGTAGCTTAATAAATTAAGTACTTCCTGGTATTGTTACTGTACTGGTAACTCCCCAAAAGAATCTGGATTGTGGAGAGGGAATTGAGAAAAAAGCTCATTTAGGACCTGCACTTAGGAAGGGGGTAGGCAGCTGTATATCAGGGAGTAAACCTTCTGAGAATAAAAACAGCTGGGGCTTGCTAAGGTAATTACACAGGGGAAAGGATAATGTACTGGGAAGTCCTCAGAAGAATCTGATTTGTGGTGAGGGGAGAGAGATAAAAGCTCATTTAGGAACGAAATGAACATGCTGGGTAGGTAGCTGTTTATCAGTAAATATCTCCACTGAGATTAAAAAAGCAGTAGCTTAATAAATTAAGTACTTCCTGGTATGGTTACTGTACTGGTAACTCCCCAAAAGAATCTGGATTGTGGTGAGGGAACAGAGAAAAAAGCTCATTTAATACCTGCACTTACGAAGGGGGTAGGCAGCTCCATATCAGGGAGTAAAACTTCTGAGAATAAAAACAGCTGGAGCTTGTTAAGGTAATTACACAGGGGAAAGGATAATGTACTGGGAACTCCTCAGAAGAATCTGATTTGTGGTGAGGGGAGAGAGATAAAATCTCATTTAGGAAAAACATGAACATGCTGCGTAGGTAGCTGTTTATCAGAAAATATCTCCACTGAGATTAAGAAAAGCAGTAGCTTAATAAATTAAGTACTTCCTGTTATGCTTACTGTACTGGTAAATCCCCAAAAGTATCTGGATTGTGGTGAGGGAACAGAGAAAAAAGCTCATTTAGGACCTGCACTTACGAAGGGGGTAGGCAGCTGTATATCAGGGAGTAAACCTTCTGAGAATAAAAACAGCTGGAGCTTGTTAAGGTAACTACACAGGGGAAAGGATAATGTACTGGGAACTCCTCAGAAGAATCTGATTTGTGGTGAGGGGAGAGAGATAAAAGCTCATTTAGGAACGACATGAAAATGCTGCATAGGTAGCTGTTTATCAGTAAATATCTCCACTGAGATTAAGAAAAGCAGTAGCTTTTTAAATTATGTACTTCCTGGAATGGTTACTGTACAGGTAACTCCCCAATAGAATCTGGATTGTGGTGAGGGAACAGAGAAAAAAGCTCATTTAGGACCAGCACTTACGAAGGGGGCAGGCAGGTGTATAGCATGGAGTATCCCTTCTGAGAATAAAAACAGCTGGAGCTTGTTTAGGTAATTACACAGGGGAAAGTATAATGTACTGGGAACTCCTCAGAAGAATCGGAATTGTGGTGAGTGGAGAGAGATAAAAGCTCATTTAGGAACGACATGAACATGCTTTGTAGGTAGCTGTTTATCAGTGAATATCTCCACTGAGATTAAGAAAAGCAGTAGCTTAATAAATTAAGTGCTTCCTGGTATGGTTACTGTACTGGTAACTCCCCAAAAGAATCTGGATTGTGGTGAGGGAACAGAGAAAAAAGCTCATTTAGGACCTGCACTTACGAAGGTGGCAGGCAGCTGTATATCAGGGAGTATCCCTTCTGAGAATAAAAACAGTTGGAGCTTGTTAAGGTAATTACACAGCAAAAAGCATAATGTACTGGGAACTCCTCAGAAGAATCTGATTTGTGGTGAGGGGAGAGAGATAAAAGCTCATTTATGTACGACATGAACGTGCTGCGTAAGTAGCTGTTTATCAGTAAATATCTCCACTGAGATTAAGTAAAGCAGTAGCTTAATAATTTAAGTACTTCCTGTATGTTTCCTGTACCGGTAACTCCCCAAAAGAATCTGGATTGTGGTGAGGGAACAGGGAAAAAAGCTCATTTAGGACCTGCACTTACGAAGGGGGTAGGCAGCTGTATATCAGGGAGTATCCCTTCTGAGAATAAAAACAGCTGGAGCTTGTTAAGGTAATTACACAGTGGAAAGGATGATGTACTGGGAACTACTCAGAAAAATCTGATTTGTGGTGAGGGGAGAGAGATAAAATCTCATAAAGGACAGACGAGAACATGCTGCGTAGGTAGCTGTTTATCAGTAAATATCTCCACTGCGATTAAGAAAAGCATTAGCTTAATAAATTAAGTTCTTCCTGGTATGGTTACTGTACTGTTAACTCCCCAAAAGAATCTTGATTGTGGTGAGGGAATAGAGAAAAAAGCTCATTTAGGATCTGCACTTGCGAAGGGGGTAGGCAGAAGTATATCAGGGAGTATCCCTTCTGAGAATAAAAACAGCTGGAGGTTGTTAAGGTAATTACACAGGGGATAGGATAATGTACTGGGAACTCCTCAGAAGAATCAGATTTGTGGTGAGGGGAGAGAGAAAAGAGCTCATTTAGGAACGACATGAAAATGCTGCATAGGTAGCTGTTTATCAGTAAATATCTCCACTGTGATTAAGAAAAGCAGTAGCTTAATAAATTAAGTACTTCCTGGTATTGTTACTGTACTGGTAACTCCCCAAAAGAATCTGGATTGTGGAGAGGGAATTGAGAAAAAAGCTCATTTAGGACCTGCACTTAGGAAGGGGGTAGGCAGCTGTATATCAGGGAGTAAACCTTCTGAGAATAAAAACAGCTGGGGCTTGCTAAGGTAATTACACAGGGGAAAGGATAATGTACTGGGAAGTCCTCAGAAGAATCTGATTTGTGGTGAGGGGAGAGAGATAAAAGCTCATTTAGGAACGAAATGAACATGCTGGGTAGGTAGCTGTTTATCAGTAAATATCTCCACTGAGATTAAGAAAAGCAGTAGCTTAATAAATTAAGTACTTCCTGGTATGGTTACTGTACTGGTAACTCCCCAAAAGAATCTGGATTGTGGTGAGGGAACAGAGAAAAAAGCTCATTTAATACCTGCACTTACGAAGGGGGTAGGCAGCTCCATATCAGGGAGTAAAACTTCTGAGAATAAAAACAGCTGGAGCTTGTTAAGGTAATTACACAGGGGAAAGGATAATGTACTGGGAACTCCTCAGAAGAATCTGATTTGTGGTGAGGGGAGAGAGATAAAATCTCATTTAGGAAAAACGTGAACATGCTGCGTAGGTAGCTGTTTATCAGAAAATATCTCCACTGAGATTAAGAAAAGCAGTAGCTTAATAAATTAAGTACTTCCTGGTATGGTTACTGTACTGGTAACTCCCCAAAACAATCTGGATTGTGGTGAGGGAACAGAGAAAAAAGCTCATTTATGACCTGCACTTACGAAGGGGGTAGGCAGCTGTATATCAGGGAGTAAACCTTCTGAGAATAAAAACAGCTGGAGCTTGTTAAGGTAATTACACAGTGGAAAGGATAATGTACTGGGAACTCCTCAGGAGAATCTGATTTGTGGTGTGGTGAAAGAGATATAAGCTCATTTAGGAACGACATGAAAATGCTGCTTAGGTAGCTGTTTATCAGTAAGTATCTCCACTGAGATTTAGAAAAGCAGTAGCTTAATAAATTAAGTACTTCCTGTTATGCTTACTGTACTGGTAAATCCCCAAAAGTATCTGGATTGTGGTGAGGGAACAGAGAAAAAAGCTCATTTAGGACCTGCACTTACGAAGGGGGTAGGCAGCTGTATATCAGGGAGTAAACCTTCTGAGAATAAAAACAGCTGGAGCTTGTTAAGGTAATTAGACAGGGGAAAGGATAATGTACTGGGAACTCCTCAGAAGAATCTGATTTGTGGTGAGGGGAGAGAGATAAACCTCATTTAGGAACGAAATGAACATGCTGTGTAGGTAGCTGTTTATCAGTAAATATCTCCACTGATATTAAGAAAAGCAGTAGCTTCATAAATTAAGTACTTCCTGTTATGGTTACTGTACTGGTAACTCCCGAAAAGAATCTGGATTGTGGTGAGGGAACAGAGAAAAAAGCTAATTTAGGACATGCACTTACGAAGGTGGTAGGCAGCTGTTTATCAGGGAGTATCCCTTCTCAGAATAAGAATAGCTGGAGCTAGTTAAGGTAATAACATCGAGGAAAGGTTAATGTACTGGGAACTCCTCAGAAGAATCTGATTTGTGGTGAGGGGAGAGAGATAAAAGCTCAATTAGGAACGACATGAACATACTGGGTAGGTAGCTGTTTATCAGTAAATATCTCCTCTGAGATTATGAAAAGCAGTAGCTTAATAAATTAAGTACTTCCTGGTATAGTTCCTGTACTGGTAACTCCCCAAAAGAATCTGGATTGTGGTGAGGGAACAGAGAAAAAAGCTCATTTAGGACATGCACTTACGAAGGGGGTAGGCAGCTGTATATCAGGGAGTATCCAATCTTAGAAAAAAAACAGCTGGTGCTTTTTAAGGTAATTACAGAGGGGAAAGGATAAAGTACTGGGAACTCCTGAGAAGAATCTGATTGGTGGTGAGGGGAGAGAGATAAAAGCTCATTTAGGAACGACATGAACATGCTGCATACATAGCTGTTTATCAGTAAATATCTCCACTGAGATTAAGAAAAGCAGTAGCTTAATAAATTAAGTACTTCCTGGAATGGTTACTGTAGTGGTAACTCCCCAAAAGAATCTGGATTGTGGTGTGGGAACAGAGAAAAAAGCTCATTTAAGACCTGCACTTACGAAGGGGGTAGGCAGTTGTATATCAGGGAGTAAACCTTCTGAGAATAAAAACAGCTGGAGCTTGTTTAGGTAATTAAACAGGGGAAATGATAATGTACTGGGAACTCCTCAGAAGAATCTGATTTGTGGTGAGGGGAGAGAGATAAAAGCTTATTTAGGAACGACATGAACATGCTGCATAGGTAGCTGTTTATCAGTAAATTTCTCCACTGAGATAAAGAAAAGCAGTGGCTTAATAAATTAAGTACTTCCTGGTATGGTTACTGTACTGGTAACTCCCCAAAAGAATCTGGGTTGTGGTGTGGGAACAGAGAAAAAAGCTCATTTAAGACCTGCACTTACGAAGGGGGTAGGCAGCTGTATATCAGGGAGTATCCCTTCTGAGAATAAAAACAGCTGGAAAATGTTGAGGTAATTACACAGGTGATAGGATAATGTACTGGGAACTCCTCAGAAGAATCTGATTTGTGGTGAGGGGAGAGAGATAAAAGCTCATTTAGGAACGACATGAACATGCTGCATACGTAGCTGTTTACCAGTAAATATCTCCAATGAGATAAAGAAAAGCAGTAGCTTAATAAATTAAGTACTTCCTGGTATGGTTACTGTACTGGTAACTCCCCAAAAGAATCTGGATTGTGGTGAGGGAACAGAGAAAAAAGCTCATTTAGGCCCTTCACTTACTAAGGGCGTAGGCAGCTGTATAACAGGTAGTAAACCTTCTGAGAATAAAAACAGCTGGAGAACGTTAAGGTAATTACACAGGGGAAAGAATAACATACTGGGAACTCCTCAGAAGAATCTGATTTGTGGTGAGGGGAGAGAGATAAAAGCTCATTTAGGAACGACATGAAAATTCTGCATAGGTAGCTGTTTATCAGTAAATATCTTCACTGAGATTAAGAAAAGCAGTAGCTTAATAAATTAAGTACTTCCTGGTATGGTTACTGTACTGGTAACTCCCCAAAAGAATCTGGATTGTGGTGAGGGAACAGAGAAAAAAGCTCATTTAGGACCTGCACTTACGAAGGGGGTAGGCAGGTGAATATCAGGGAGTAAACCTTCTGAGAATAAAAACAGCTGGAGCTTGGTAAGGTAATTACACAGGGGAAAGGATAATGTACTGGGAACTCCTCAGAAGAATCTGATTTGTGGTGAGGGGAGAGAGATAAAAGCTCATTTAAGAACGACATGAACATGCTGCGTAGGTAGCTGTTTATCAGTAAATATCTTCACTGAGATTAAGAAAAGCAGTAGCTTAATAAATTAAGTACTTCCTGGTATGGTTACTGTACTGGTAACTCCCCAAAAGAATCTGGATTGTGGTGAGGGAACAGAGAAAAAAGCTCATTTAGGACCTGCACTTACCAAGGGGGTAGGCAGCTATATATCAGGGAGTAAACCTTCTGAGAATAAAAACAGCTGGGGCTTGTTAAGGTAATTACACAGGGGAATTGATAATGTACTGGGAACTCCTCAGAAGAATCTGATTTGTGGTGAGGGGAGAGAGATAAAAGCTCATTTAGGAACGACATGAAAATGCTGCATAGGTAGCTGTTTATCAGTAAATATCTCCACTGATATTAAGAAAAGCAGTAGCTTAATAAATTACGTACTTCCTGGTATGGTTACTATACTGGAAACTCCCAAAAAGAATCTGGATTGTGGTGAGGGAACAGAGAAAAAAACTCATTTAGGACCTGCACTTACGAAGGGGGTAGGCAGCTGTATATCAGGGAGTAAACCTTCTGAGAATAAAAACAGCTGGGGCTTGTTAAGGTAATTACACAGGGGAAAGGATAATGTACTGGGAACTCCTCAGAAGAATCTGATTTGTGGTGAGGGGAGAGAGATAAAAGCTCATTTAGGAACGACATGAACATGCTGCGTAGGTAGCTGTTTATCAGTAAATGTCTCCAATGAGATTAAGAAAAGCAGTAGCTTAATAAATTAAGTACTTCCTGGTATGGTTACTGTACTGGTAACTCCCCAAAAGAATCTGGATTGTGGTGAGGGATCAGAGAAAAAAGCTCATTTAGGACCTGCACTTACGAAGGGGGTAGGTAGCTGTATATCAGTGAGTATCCCTTCTGAGAATAAAAACAGCTGGAGGTTGTTAAGGTAATTACACAGGGGATAGGATAATGAACTGGGAACTCCTCAGAAGAATCAGATTTGTGGTGAGGGGAGAGAGAAAAGAGCTCATTTAGGAACGACATGAAAATGCTGCATAGGTAGCTGTTTATCAGTAAATATCTCCACTGAGATTAAGAAAAGCAGTAGCTTAATAAATTAAGTACTTCCTGGTATTGTTACTGTACTGGTAACTCCCCAAAAGAATCTGGATTGTGGCGAGGGAATTGAGAAAAAAGCTCATTTAAGACCTGCACTTAGGAAGGGGGTAGGCAGCTGTATATCAGGGAGTAAACCTTCTGAGAATAAAAACAGCTGGGGCTTGTTAAGGTAATTACACAGGGGAAAGGATAATGTACTGGGAAGTCCTCAGAAGAATCTGATTTGTGGTGAGGGGAGAGAGATAAAAGCTCATTTAGGAACGAAATGAACATGCTGGGTAGGTAGCTGTTTATCAGTAAATATCTCCACTGAGATTAAGAAAAGCAGTAGCTTAATAAATTAAGTACTTCCTGGTATGGTTACTCTACTGGTAACTCCCAAAAAGAATCTGGATTGTGGTGAGGGAACAGAGAAAAAAGCTCATTTAATACCGGCACTTACGAAGGGGTTAGGCAACTCCATATCAGGGAGTAAAACTTCTGAGAATAAAAACAGCTGGAGCTTGTTAAGGTAATTACACAGGGGAAAGGATAATGTACTGGGAACTCCTCAGAAGAATCTGATTTGTGGTGAGGGGAGAGAGATAAAATCTCATTTAGGAAAAACATGAACATGCTGCGTAGGTAGCTGTTTATCAGAAAATATCTCCACTGAGATTAAGAAAAGCAGTAGCTTAATAAATTAAGTACTTCCTGGTATGGTTACTGTACTGGTAACTCCCCAAAACAATCTGGATTGTGGTGAGGG
Source organism: Perognathus longimembris pacificus (assembly GCF_023159225.1). NCBI lineage: Eukaryota > Metazoa > Chordata > Mammalia > Rodentia > Heteromyidae > Perognathus > Perognathus longimembris. The sequence continues at coordinate 17,472 of NW_025961084.1, forward strand.
AACAGAGACAAAAGCTCATTTAGACCTGCACATACGAAGGGGGTAGGCAGCTGTATATCAGGGAGTATCCCTTCTGAGAATAAAAACAGCTGGAGCTCGTTTTGGTAATTACACATGGGAAAGGATAATGCACTGGGAACTCCTCAGAAGATTCTGATTTGTGGTGAGGGGAGAGAGATAAAAGCTCATTTAGGAACGACATGAACATGCTGCATAGGTAGCTGTTTATCAGTAAATATCTCCACTGAGATTAAGAAAAGCAGTAGCTTTTTAAATTATGTACTTCCTGGAATGGTTACTGTACAGGTAACTCCCCAATAGAATCTGGATTGTGGTGAGGGAACAGAGAAAAAAGCTCATTTAGGACCAGCACTTACGAAGGGGGCAGGCAGCTGTATAGCATGGAGTATCCCTTCTGAGAATAAAAACAGCTGGAGCTTGTTTAGGTAATTACACAGGGGAAAGTATAATGTACTGGGAACTCCTCAGAAGAATCGGAATTGTGGTGAGTGGAGAGAGATAAAAGCTCATTTAGGAAAGACATGAACATGCTTTGTAGGTAGCTGTTTATCAGTGAATATCTCCACTGAGATTAAGAAAAGCAGTAGCTTAATAAATTAAGTGCTTCCTGGTATGGTTACTGTACTGGTAACTCCCCAAAAGAATCTGGATTGTGGTGAGGGAACAGAGAAAAAAGCTCATTTAGGACCTGCACTTACGAAGGTGGCAGGCAGCTGTATATCAGGGAGTATCCCTTCTGAGAATAAAAACAGCTGGAGCTTGTTAAGGTAATTACACAGGGGAAAGGATGATGTACTGGGAACTACTCAGAAAAATCTAATTTGTGGTGAGGGGAGAGAGATAAAATCTCATAAAGGACAGACAAGAACATGCTGCGTAGGTAGCTGTTTATCAGTAAATATCTCCACTGCGATTAAGAAAAGCATTAGCTTAATAAATTAAGTTCTTCCTGGTATGGTTACTGTCCTGTTAACTCCCCAAAAGAATCTGGATTGTGGTGAGGGAATAGAGAAAAAAGCTCATTTAGGATCTGCACTTGCGAAGGTGGTAGGCAGCAGTATATCAGGGAGTATCCCTTCTGAGAATAAATACAGCTGGAGCTTGTTAATGTAATTACAGAGGGGAAAGGATAATGTACTGGGAACTCCTCAGAAGAATCTGATTTTTGGTGAGGGGAGAGAGGTAAAAGCTCATTTAGGAACGACATGAACATGCTGCATAGGTAGCTGTTTATCAGTAAATATGTCCACTGAGATCAAGAAAAGCAGTAGTTTAATAAATTAAGTACTTCCTGGTATGGTTACTGTACGGGTAACTCCGCAAAAGAATCTGGATTGTTCTGAGGGAACAGAGAAAAAAGCTCATTTAGGACCTGCACTTACGAAAGGGGTAGGCAGCAGCATATCAGGGAGTATACCTTCGGAGAATAAAAAAAGCTGGAGCTTTTTAAGGGAATTACACAGGGGAAAGGATAATGTACTGGGACCTCCTCAGAAGAATCTGATTTGTGGTGTGGGGAGAGAGATAAAAGCTCATTCAGGACCTGCACTTACGAAGGGGGTAGGCAGCTGTATATCAGGGAGTATCCCTCCTGAGAATGAAAACAGTTGTAGCTTGTTAAGGTAATTACACAGGGGAAAGGATAATGTACTGGGAACTCCTCAGAAGAATCTGATTTGTGGTGAGGGGAGAGAGATAAAAGCTCATTTAGGAACGACATGAACATGCTGCTTAGGTAGCTGTTTATCAGTAAATATCTCCACTGAGATTAAGAAAAGCTGTAGCTTAATAAATTAAGTAATTCCTGATATGGTTACTGTACTGGTAACTCCCCAAAAGAATCTGGATTGTGGTGAGGGAACAGAGAAAAAAGCTCATTTAGGACCTGCACTTACGAAGGGGGTAGGCAGCTGTATATCAGAGAGTATCCTTTCTGAGAATAAAAACTGCTGGAGCTTGTTAAGGTAATTACACAGGGGAAAGGATAATGTACTAGGAACTCCTCAGAAGAATCTGATTTGTGGTGAGGGGAGAGAGATAAAAGCTCATATAGGAACGACATGAACATGCTGCGTAGGTAGCTGTTTATCAGTAAATATCTCCACTGAGAATAAGAAAAGCAGTAGCTTAATAAATTAAGTACTTCCTGGTATGGTTACTGTACTGGTAACTCCCCAAAAGAATCTGGATTGTGGTGAGGGAACAGAGATAAAAGCTCATTTAGGACCTGCACTTATGAAGGGGGTAGGCTGCTGTATATCAGGGAGTATCCCTTCTGAGAATAAAAACAGCTGGAGTTTGTTAACGTAATTACACAGGGGAATGGATAATGTACTGGAAACTCCCCAAAAGAATCTGGATTTTGGTGAGGGAACAGAGAAAAAAGTTCATTTAGGACCTGCACTTACGAAGGGGGTAGGCAGCGGTATATCAGGGAGTACCCGGGGTGAATGGAATGCGGGAGATTCAAGTAGCATTGGAGTGCCCAGGCTGTGCCCCTTTCCTGCCAGGTTGGGTTCCTTCAGCCTGCCATGTACTCTTGCTAATGTTGGTGAAGGTGATGGGGTCTCTTGGTTTCCTGCTGATGAATGTGATACAATACATGTATTAGAGATAGATGTTACAGCAGGTACACAGGTGCCATGATTGATGTCGGTCGGGGTGGTCAGCTCAGGAGTGAGCCACCCACCTCAATTTGTACAACAGTATTGACACATAGGCTACACTCATTACTGTTCAAGTGTTCTATGTTAAAAGTTGTGTTTAATTTCTAAAGATTAAAAAAGCAAAAAAAAAAAATGGTGCTAAACTTAACCCCTGAGCACGCTCAGTGAGACTGGTCATGCAAACATTACACAGTGCCATGCTTTTCAAGCCTATTTTTCTTGTAGAAATGTTGCCCTATTTGTCTTCCCCAATGTATAATATGTATTTTATTTTATTGAGGGTGGGGTAGGATACATGCCATTTAAGAAAATGAACAGAAAAATTTAAACCCAAGAAATGGGGGAAAAAATCAGTGCACAAGAATCGGGCTGGTAAAGCCCAGCACCACACTGAAGTGGGCTCAGTGGTTTTGGAGTGAAGAAGCCTTACTCCCTGCACATTCCCTCATGCTCCCACACGAGTCCAGCCATGGAGACGCTGAACCATGGAGGCGCTCGGGTTCCTCTTGCCTTGTCAAGGGGACTCAGGAGTCAGCCAAGGGAAATTCTTTGGCACCCTAAGGAATAGGCACTGTTAAATGGCTGTCCTGACCAAGGCCTACGCAGGAAGAAATCTGGAAGTGTTTGATCAGTGTCACCTCATGGAAACAAGTGGCAGGTGACTCTCAGGAAACTACTGTGGCTCATCCATGTGGCAGCTTTGCATAGGGAGGTAACAGCTCTGAACTGGACCTGAATTGCCTTCCTCATGCTTACCAAAACCTTCATGAGGGTGGCCAGTCCATGCTGAGTGAGTGGTGGGTAAAGAAAGGGAATGTTTCCTGCGCAATGTTTCCTTTCCCTTAGGCCACTCAGCTAACAGTTGATAACCACTGTTGTCAAGGAACCAACCCAATGTTGCTAGCTTGGTTCAGAGTTCGTTTCATCCCTAGCTGTGAGTGCCTTTTGGTCTGGAAAGTTGGCTTGTCTCATCATACCCACAGCTAGGACATTCTCTCTGTAATTATGAATTGTCCTTGTTTTACATGAACTAAAAGAGAATGTCTTTGATCACTAGAATTTGTCAGTGTTGGATTGTTTCATCTGTGAGGTTCTTAAACTTTTTTTGCTTCATAATATCAAAACAATTCATGTTAGAGACCCTTTCACGTGAAAGGTTTGTAGTTGAGACATTACATATATTTTACTGTTTATAATAAAAATAATATATACAAAACAAAAAAAAAAGAAAACCAGTAGCTTAATAAATTAAGTACTTCCTGGTATGGTTACTGTACTGGTAACTCCACAAAAGAATCTGGATTGTGGTGAAAAACAGAGAAAAAAGCTCATTTAGGACCCGCACTTACGAAGGGGGTAGGCAGCTGTATATCAGGGAGTATCCCTTCTGAGAATAAAAACAGCTGGAGCTTGTTAAGGTAATTACACAGGGGAAAGGATGAGGTACTGGGAACTCCTCAGAAGAATCTGATTTGTGGTGAGGGGAGAGAGATAAAAGCTCATTTAGGAACGACATGAACATACTGGGTAGGTAGCTGTTTATCAGTAAATATCTCCACTGAGATTAAGAAAAGCAGTAGCTTAATAAATTAAGTACTTCCTGGTATGGTTACTGTACTGGTAACTCCCCAAAAGAATCTGGATTTTGGTGAGGGAACAGAGAAAAAGCTCATTTAGGACATATAGGACCTGCAATTACCAAGTTGGGAGGCAGCTGTATTTCAGGGAGTACCCCTTCTGAGAATAAGAACAGTTGGAGCTTGTTAAGGTAATAACATCGAGGAAAGTTAAGGTACTGGGAACTCTTCAGAAGAAGCTGATTTGCGGTGAAGGGATTTAGATAAAAGCTCATTTATAAACTACATCAACATACTGGGTAGGTAGCTGTTTATCAGTAAATATCTCCACTGAGATTAAGAAAAGCAGTAGCTTAATAAATTAAGTACTTCCTGGAATGGTTACTGTACTGGTAACTCCCCAAAAGAATCATGATTGTGGTGAGGGAACAGAGAAAAAAGCTCATTTTGGACATTTAGGACCTTCACTTACCAAGGTGGTAGGCAGCTGTATATCAGGGAGTATCCCTTCTGAGAATAAGAACAACTGGAGGTTGTTAAGGTAATTACACCGAGGAAAGGTTATTGTACTAGGAACTCCTCAGAAGAGTCTGATTTGTGGTGAGGGGAGAGAGATAAAAGCTCATTTAGGAACGACATGAACATGCTGCGTAGGTAGCTGTTTATCAGTAAATATCTCCACTGAGATTAAGAAAAGCAGTAGCTTAATAAATTAAGTACTTCCTGGTATGGTTCCTGTAGTGGTAACTCCCCAAAAGAATCTGGGTTGTGGTGAGAGAACAGAGAAAAAACTCATTTAGGACCTGCACTTACGAAGGGGGTAGGCAGCTGTATATCAGGGAGTATCCCTTCTGAGAATAAAAACAGCTGGAGTTTGTTGAGGTAATTGCTCAGGGGAAAGGATAATGTACTGGGAACTCCTCAGGTGAATCTGATTTGTGGTGAGGGGAGAGAGATAAAACCTCATTTTGGAAGGACATGAACATGCTGCGTAGGTACCTGTTTATCAGTAAATCCCCCCCTGAGAATAAGAAAAGCGGTAGCTTAATAAATTAAGTACTTCCAGGCATTGTTACTGTACTGGTAACTCCCCAAAAGAATCTGGTTTGTGGTGAGGGAATAGAGAAAAAAGCTCATTTAGGACCTGCACTTACGATGGGGTAGGCAGCTGTATATCAGGGAGTATCCCTTCTGAGAATAAAAACAGCTGGAGATTGTTAAGGTAATTACACATGGGAAAGGATAATGTACTGCGATCTCCACAGAAGGATCTGATTTGTGGTGAGGGGAGAGAGATAAAAGCTCATTTAGGAACGACATGAACATGCTGCGTAGGTAGTTGTTTATCAGTAAATATCTCGACTGAGATTAAGAAAAGCAGTAGCTTAATAAATTAAGTACTTCCTGGTATGGTTACTGTACTGTTAACTCCCCAAAGAATCTGGATTATGGTGAGGGAACAGAGAAAAAAGCTTATTTAGGACCTGCACTTACGAAGGGGTTAGGCAGCTGTATATCAGGGAGTATACCTTCTGAGTATAAAAACAGCTGGAGCTTGTTAAGGTAATTACACAGGGAAAGGATAATATACTGGGAAGTCCTCAGAAGAATCTGATTTGTGGTGAGGGCAGAGAGATAAAAGCTCATTTAGGAACGACATGAACATGCTGCGTAGGTAGTTGTTTATCAGTAAATATCTCCACTGAGATTAAGAAAAGCAGTAGCTTAATAAATTAAGTACTTCCTGGTATGGTTACTGTACTGGTAACTCCCCAAAAGAATCTGGATTGTTGTGAGGGAACAGAGAAAAAAGCTCATTTAGGACCTGCACCTACGAAGGGGGTAGGCAGCTGTATATCAGGGAGTATCCCTTCTGAGAATAAAAACAGCTGGATCTTGTTAAGGAAATTACACAGGGGAAAGGTTAATGTACTGGAAACTCCTTAGGAGAATCTGATTTGTGGTGAGGGGAGAGAGATAAAAGGTCATTTAAGAACGACATGAATATACTGAGTAGGTAGCTGTTTATCAGTAAATATCTCCACTGAGATTAAGAAAAGCAGTAGCTTAATAAATTAATTACTTCCTGGTATGGTTACTGTACTGGTAACTCCCCAAATGAATCTGGATTGTGGTGAGGGAACAGAGAAAAAAGCTCATTTAGGACCTGCACTTACGAAGGGGGTAGGCAGCGGTATATCAGGGAGTACCCGGGGTGAATGGAATGCGGGAGATTCAAGTAGCATTGGAGTGCCCAGGCTGTGCCCCTTTCCTGCCAGGTTGGGTTCCTTCAGCCTGCCATGTACCCTTGCTAATGTTGGTGAAGGTGATGGGGTCTCTTGGTTTCCTGCTGATGAATGTGATACAATACATGTATTAGAGATAGATGTTACAGCAGGTACACAGGTGCCATGATTGATGTCGGTCGGGGTGGTCAGCTCAGGAGTGAGCCACCCACCTCAATTTGTACAACAGTATTGACACATAGGCTACACTCATTACTGTTCAAGTGTTCTATGTTAAAAGTTGTGTTTAATTTCTAAAGATTAAAAAAGCAAAAAAAAAAAATGGTGCTAAACTTAACCCCTGAGCACGCTCAGTGAGACTGGTCATGCAAACATTACACAGTGCCATGCTTTTCAAGCCTATTTTTCTTGTAGAAATGTTGCCCTATTTGTCTTCCCCAATGTATAATATGTATTTTATTTTATTGAGGGTGGGGTAGGATACATGCCATTTAAGAAAATGAACAGAAAAATTTAAACCCAAGAAATGGGGGAAAAAATCAGTGCACAAGAATCGGGCTGGTAAAGCCCAGCACCACACTGAAGTGGGCTCAGTGGTTTTGGAGTGAAGAAGCCTTACTCCCTGCACATTCCCTCATGCTCCCACACGAGTCCAGCCATGGAGACGCTGAACCATGGAGGCGCTCGGGTTCCTCTTGCCTTGTCAAGGGGACTCAGGAGTCAGCCAAGGGAAATTCTTTGGCACCCTAAGGAATAGGCACTGTTAAATGGCTGTCCTGACCAAGGCCTACGCAGGAAGAAATCTGGAAGTGTTTGATCAGTGTCACCTCATGGAAACAAGTGGCAGGTGACTCTCAGGAAACTACTGTGGCTCATCCATGTGGCAGCTTTGCATAGGGAGGTAACAGCTCTGAACTGGACCTGAATTGCCTTCCTCATGCTTACCAAAACCTTCATGAGGGTGGCCAGTCCATGCTGAGTGAGTGGTGGGTAAAGAAAGGGAATGTTTCCTGCGCAATGTTTCCTTTCCCTTAGGCCACTCAGCTAACAGTTGATAACCACTGTTGTCAAGGAACCAACCCAATGTTGCTAGCTTGGTTCAGAGTTCGTTTCATCCCTAGCTGTGAGTGCCTTTTGGTCTGGAAAGTTGGCTTGTCTCATCATACCCACAGCTAGGACATTCTCTCTGTAATTATGAATTGTCCTTGTTTTACATGAACTAAAAGAGAATGTCTTTGATCACTAGAATTTGTCAGTGTTGGATTGTTTCATCTGTGAGGATCTTAAACTTTTTTTGCTTCATAATATCAAAACAATTCATGTTAGAGACCCTTTCACGTGAAAGGTTTGTAGTTGAGACATTACATATATTTTACTGTTTATAATAAAAATAATATATACAAAACAAAAGAAAAAGAAAAGCAGTAGCTTAATAAATTAAGTACTTCCTGGTATGGTTACTGTACTGGTAACTCCACAAAAGAATCTAGATTGTGGTGAAAAACAGAGAAAAAAGCTCATTTAGGACCCGCAATTACGAAGGGGGTAGGCAGCTGTATATCAGGGAGTATCCCTTCTGAGAATAAAAACAGCTGGAGCTTGTTAAGGTAATTACACAGGGGAAAGGATGAGGTACTGGGAACTCCTCAGAAGAATCTGATTTGTGGTGAGGGGAGAGAGATAAAAGCTCATTTAGGAACGACATGAACATACTGGGTAGGTAGCTGTTTATCAGTAAATATCTCCACTGAGATTAAGAAAAGCAGTAGCTTAATAAATTAAGTACTTCCTGGTATGGTTACTGTACTGGTAACTCCCCAAAAGAATCTGGATTTTGGTGAGGGAACAGAGAAAAAAGCTCATTTAGGACATTTAGGACCTGCAATTACCAAGGTGGGAGGCAGCTGTATTTCAGGGAGTACCCCTTCTGAGAATAAGAACAGTTGGAGTTTGTTAAGGTAATAACATCGAGGAAAGTTAAGGTACTGGGAACTCTTCAGAAGAAGCTGATTTGCGGTGAAGGGATTTAGATAAAAGCTCATTTATAAACTACATCAACATACTGGGTAGGTAGCTGTTTATCAGTAAATATCTCCACTGAGATTAAGAAAAGCAGTAGCTTAATAAATTAAGTATTTCCTGGTATGGTTACTGTACTGGTAACTCCCCAAAAGAATCTGGATTGTGGTGACGGAATAGAGAAAAAAGCTCATTTAGAACCTGCACTTACGAAGGGGGTAGGCAGCTGTATATCAGGGAGAATCCCTTCTGAGAATAAAAACAGCTGGAGCTTGTTAAGGTAATTACACAGGGGAAAGGATAATGTACTGGGAACTCCTCAGAAGAATCTGATTTGTGGTGAGGGGAGAGAGATAAAAGCTCATTTAGGAACGACATGAACATGCTGCGTAGGTAGCTGTTTATCAGTAAATATCTCCACTGAGATTAAGAAAAGCTGTAGCTTAATAAATTAAGTACTTCCTGATATGGTTACTGTACTGGTAACTCCCCAAAAGAATCTGGATTGTGGTGAGGGAACAGAGAAAAAAGCTCATTTAGGATCAGCACTTACGAAGGGGGTAGGCAGCTGTATATCAGAGAGTATCCTTTCTGAGAATAAAAACTGCTGGAGCTTGTTAAGGTAATTACACAGGGGAAAGGATAATGTACTAGGAACTCCTCAGAAGAATCTGATTTGTGGTGAGGGGAGAGAGATAAAAGCTCATATAGGAACGACATGAACATGCTGCGTAGGTAGCTGTTTATCAGTACATATCTCCACTGAGAATAAGAAAAGCAGTAGCTTAATAAATTAAGTACTTCCTGGTATGGTTACTGTACTGGTAACTCCCCAAAAGAATCTGGATTGTGGTGAGGGAACAGAGATAAAAGCTCATTTAGGACCTGCACTTACGAAGGGGGTAGGCAGCTGTATATCAGGGAGTATCCCTTCTGAGAATAAAAACAGCTGGAGTTTGTTAACGTAATTAGACAGGGGAATGGATAATGTACTGGAAACTCCCCAAAAGAATCTGGATTTTGGTGAGGGAACACAGAAAAAAGCTCATTATGACCTGCACTTATGAAGGGGGTAGGCAGCTGTATTTCAGGGAGTATCAATTCTGAGAATAAAAACAGCTGGAGCTTGTTAAGGTAATTACACAGGAGAAAGGATAATGTACTGGGAACTCCTCAGAATAATCTGATTTATTGTGAGGGGAGAGAGATAAAAGCTCATTTAGGAACGACATGAACATGCTGCGTAGGTAGCTGTTTATCAGTAAATATGTCCACTGAGATCAAGAAAAGCAGTAGCTTAATCAATTAAGTACTTCCTGGTATGGTTACTGTACGGGTAACTCCCCAAAAGAATCTGGATTGTGCTGAGGGAACAGAGAAAAAAGCTCATTTAGGACCTGCACTTACGAAAGGGGTAGGCAGCTGCATATCAGGGAGTATACCTTCGAAGAATAAAAAAAGCTGGAGCTTTTTAAGGGAATTACACAGGAGAAAGGAATGTACTGGGACCTCATCAGAAGAATCTGATTTGTGGTGGGGGGAGAGAGATAAAAGCTCATTCAGGACCTGCACTTACGAAGTGGGTAGGCAGCTGTATATCAGGGATTATCCCTCCTGAGAATGAAAACAGCTGTAGCTTGTTAAGGTAATTACACAGGGGAAAGGATAATGTACTGGGAACTCCTCAGAAGAATCTGATTTGTGGTGAGGGGAGAGAGATAAAAGCTCATTTAGGAACGACCTGAACATACTGCGTAGATAGCTGTTTATCAGTAAATATCTCCACTGAGATCAAGAAAAGCAGTAGCTTAATAAATTAAGTACTTCCTGGTAAGGTTACTGTACTGGTAACTCCCCAAAAGAATCTGGATTGTGCTGAGGGAACAGAGAAAAAAGCTCATTTAGGACCAGCACTTACGAAAGGGGTAGGCAGCTGTATATCAGGGAGTATCCCTTCTGAGAATAAAAACAGCTGGAGCTTGTTAAGGTAATTACACAGGGGAAAGGATAATGTACTGGGAACTCCTCAGAAGAATCTGACTTGTGGTGAGGGGAGAGAGATAAAACCTCATTTAGGAACGACATGAACATGCTGCGTAGATAGTTGTTCATCAGTAAATATCTCCACTGAGATTAAGAAAAGCAGTAGCTTAATAAATTAAGTACTTCCTGGTATGGTTAGTGTACTGGGAACTCCCCAAAAGAATCTGGATTGTAGTGAGGGAACAGAGAAGAAAGCTCATTTAGGACATTTAGGACCTGCACTTACCAAGGTGGTAGGCAGCTGTATACCAGGGAGTACTCCTTCTGAGAATAAGAACAGTTGGAGCTTGTTAAGGTAATAACATCGCGGAAAGGTTAATGTACTGGGAACTCAAAAGAAGAATCTGATTTGTGATGAATTGATAGAGATAAAAGCTCATTTATAAACTACATGAACATACTGGGTAGGTAGCTGTTTATCAATAAATATCTCTACTGAGATTAAGAAAAGCAGTAGCTTAATAAATTAAGTACTTCCTGGTATGGTTACTGTACTGGTAACTCCCCAAAAGAATCTGGATTTTGGTGAGGGAACAGAGAAAAAAGCTCATTTAGGACATTTAGGACCTGCACTTACCAAGGTGGTAGGCAGCTGATTTCAAGGAGTACCCCTTCTGAGAATAAGAACAGTTGGAGCTTGTCAAGGTAATAAAATCGAGGAAAGTTAATCTACTGGGAACTCTTCAGATGAATCTGATGTGCGGTGAAGGGATAGAGATAAAAGCTCATTTATAAACTACATCAACATACTGGGTAGGTAGCTGTTTATCAGTAAATATCTCCACTGAGATTAAGAAAAGCAGTAGCTTAATAAATTAAGTACTTCCTGGTATGGTTACTGTACTGGTAACTCCCAAAAAGAATCTGGATTGTGGTGAGTGAACAGAGAAAAAAGCTCATTTAGGACCTACACTTACGAAGGGGGTAGGCAGCTGTATATCAGGGAGTAAACCTTCTGAGAATAAAACAGCTGGAGCTTGTTAAGGTAATTACACAGGGGAAAGGATAATGTACTGGGAACGCCTCAGAAGAATCTGATTTGTGGTGAGGAGGGAGAGATAAAAGCACATTTAGGAACGACATGAAAATGCAGCGTAGGTAGCTGTTTATCAGTAAATATCTCCACTGAGATTAAGAAAAGCAGTAGCTTAATAAATTAAGTACTTCCTGGTATGTTTACTGTACTGGTAACTCCCCAAAAGAATCTGGATTGTGGTGAGGGAACAGAGAAAAAAGCTCATTTATGACCTGCACTTACGAAGGGGGTAGGCAGCTGTATATCAGGGAGTAAACCTTCTGAGAATAAAAACAGCTGGAGCTTGTTAAGGTAATTACACAGGGGAAAGGATAATGTACTGTAGACTCCTCAGAAGAATCTGAGTTGTGATGAGGGGAGAGAGATAAAAGCTCATTTAGGAACGACATGAACATGCTGCGTAGGTAGCTGTTTATCAGTAAATATCTCCACTGAGATTAAGAAAAGCAGTAGCTCTATAAATTAAGTACTTCCTGGTATGTTTACTGTACTGGTAACTCCCCCAAAAAATCTGGATTGTGGTGAGGGAACAGAGAAAAAAGCTCATTTAGAACCTGCACTTACGAAGGGGGTAGGCAGCTGTATATCAGGGAGTAAACCTTCTGAGAATAAAAACAGCTGGAGCTTGTTAAGGTAATTACACAGGGGAAAGGATAATGTACTGGAGACTCCTCAGAAGAATCTGATTTGTGATGAGGGGAGAGAGATAAAAGCTCATTTAGGAACGACATGAACATGCTGCGTAGGTAGCTGTTTATCAGTAAATATCTCCACTGAGATTAAGAAAAGCAGTAGCTTCATAAATTAAGTACTTCCTGGTATGGTTACAGTACTGGTAACTCCCCAAAAGAATCTGGATTGTGGTGAGGGAACAGAGAAAAAAGCTCATTTAGGACCTGCACTTCCACAGGGGGTAGGCAGCTGTATATCAGGGAGTATCCCTTCTGAGAATAAAAACAGCTGGGGCTTGTTAAGGTAATTACACAGGGGAAAGGATAATGTACTGGGAACTCCTCAGAAGAATCTGATTTCTGGTGAGGAGAGAGAGATAAAAGCTCATTTAGGAACGACATGAAAATGCTGCGTAGGTAGCTGTTTATCAGTAAATATCTCCACTGAGATTAAGAAAAGCAGTAGCTTAATACAATAAATTAAGTACTTCCTGGTATGGTTACTGTACTGGTAACTCCCCAAAAGAATCTGGATTGTGGTGAGGGAACAGAGAAAAAAGCTCATTTAGGACCTGCACTTACGAAGGGTTAGGCAGCTGTATATCAGGGAGTATCCTTTCTGAGAATAAAAACACCTGGAGCTTGTTAAGGTAATTACACAGGGGAAAGGACAATGTACTGGGAACTCCAAAGAAGAATCTGATTTCTGGTGAGGGGAAGGGATAAATCTCATTTAGGAACGATTTGAACATGCTGCGTAGGTAGCTGTTTATCAGTAAATATCTCCACTGAGATTAAGAAAAGCAGTAGCTTAATAAATTCAGTACTTCCTGGTATGGTTACTGTACTGGTAACTCCCAAAAAGAATCTGGATTGTGGTGAGGGAACATTGAAAAAAGCTCATCTAAAATGTGGACTTACGAAGGGGGTAGGCAGCTGTATATCAGGCAGTATCCCTTCTGAGAATAAAAACAGCTGGAGCTTGTTAAGTAATTACACAGGGGAAAGGATAATGTACTGGGAACTCCTCAGAAGAATCTCATTTGTGGTGAGAGGAGACAGATAAAAGCACATTTAGGAACGACATGAACATGCTGCGTAGGTAGCTGTTTATCAGTACATATCTCCACTGAGATTAAGAAAATCAGTAGTTTCATAAATTAAGTACTTCCTGGTATGGTTACTGTACTGGTAACTCCCCAAAAGAATCTGGATTGTGGTGAGGGAACAGAGAAAAAAGCTCATTTAGTACCTGCACTTACACAGGGGGTAGGCAGCTGTATAACAGGGAGTATCCCTTCTGAGAATAAAAACAGCTGGAGCTTGTTAAGGTAATTACACAGGGGAAAGGATAATGTACTGGGAACTCCTCAGAAGAATCTGATTTGTGGTGACGGGAGAGAGATAAAAGCTCATTTACGAACGACATGAACATGCTGCGTAGGTAGCTGTTTATCAGGAAATATCTCCACTGAGATTAAGAAAAGCAGTAGCTTAATAAAATAAGTACTTCCTGGTATCGTTACTGTACTGGTAACTCCCAAAAAGAATCTGGATTGTGGTGAGTGAACAGAGAAAAAAGCTCATTTAGGACCTACACTTACGAAGGGGGTAGGCAGCTGTATATCAGGGAGTAAACCTTCTGAGAATAAAACAGCTGGAGCTTGTTAAGGTAATTACACAGGGGAAAGGATAATGTACTGGGAACGCCTCAGAAGAATCTGATTTGTGGTGAGGAGGGAGAGATAAAAGCACATTTAGGAACGACATGAAAATGCAGCGTAGGTAGCTGTTTATCAGTACATATCTCCACTGAGAATAAGAAAAGCAGTAGCTTAATAAATTAAGTACTTCCTGGTATGGTTACTGTACTGGTAACTCCCCAAAAGAATCTGGATTGTGGTGAGGGAACAGAGATAAAAGCTCATTTAGGACCTGCACTTACGAAGGGGGTAGGCAGCTGTATTTCAGGGAGTATCAATTCTGAGAATAAAAACAGCTGGAGCTTGTTAAGGTAATTACACAGGAGAAAGGATAATGTACTGGGAACTCCTCAGAATAATCTGATTTATTGTGAGGGGAGAGAGATAAAAGCTCATTTAGGAACGACATGAACATGCTGCGTAGGTAGCTGTTTATCAGTAAATATGTCCACTGAGATCAAGAAAAGCAGTAGCTTAATCAATTAAGTACTTCCTGGTATGGTTACTGTACGGGTAACTCCCCAAAAGAATCTGGATTGTGCTGAGGGAACAGAGAAAAAAGCTCATTTAGGACCTGCACTTACGAAAGGGGTAGGCAGCTGCATATCAGGGAGTATACCTTCGAAGAATAAAAAAAGCTGGAGCTTTTTAAGGGAATTACACAGGGGAAAGGAATGTACTGGGACCTCCTCAGAAGAATCTGATTTGTGGTGGGGGGAGAGAGATAAAAGCTCATTCAGGACCTGCACTTACGAAGGGGGTAGGCAGCTGTATATCAGGGATTATCCCTCCTGAGAATGAAAACAGCTGTAGCTTGTTAAGGTAATTACACAGGGGAAAGGATAATGTACTGGGAACTCCTCAGAAGAATCTGATTTGTGGTGAGGGGAGAGAGATAAAAGCTCATTTAGGAACGACCTGAACATACTGCGTAGTTAGCTGTTTATCAGTAAATATCTCCACTGAGATCAAGAAAAGCAGTAGCTTAATAAATTAAGTACTTCCTGGTAAGGTTACTGTACTGGTAACTCCCCAAAAGAATCTGGATTGTGCTGAGGGAACAGAGAAAAAAGCTCATTTAGGACCTGCACTTACGAAGGTGGTAGACAGCTGTATATCAGGGAGTAAACCTTCTGAGAATAAAAACAGCTGGAGCTTATTAAGGTAATTACACGGGGGAAAGGATAATGTAATGGGAACTCCTCAGAAGTATGTGATTTGTGGTGAGGGGAGAGAGATACAAGCTCATTTAGGAACTACATGAACATGCTGCGTAGGTAGCTGCTTATCCGTAAATATCTCCACTGAGATTAAGAAAAGCAGTAGCTTAATAAATTAAGTACTTCCTGGTATGGTTACTGTACTGGTAACTCCCCAAAAGAATCTGGATTGTGGTGAGGTAACAGAGAAAAAGCTGATTTAGGACCTGCACTTACGAAGGGGGTAGGCAGCTGTATATCAGGGAGTAAACCTTCTGAGAATAAAAACAGCTGGAGCTTGTTAAGGTAATTACAAAGGGGAAAGGATAATGTACTGGGACCTCCTCAGACAAATCTGATTCGTGGTGAGGGGAGAGAGATAAAAGCTCATTTAGGAACGACATGAACATGTTGCGTAGGTAGCTGTTTATTAGTAAATATCTCCTCTGAGATTAAGAAAGGAAGTAGCTTAATAAATTAAGTACTTCCTGGTATGGTTATTGTACTGGTAACTCCCCAAAAGAATCTGGATTGTGGTGAGGGAACAGAGAAAAAAGCTCATTCAGGACCTTCACTTACGAAGTTCGTAGGCAGCTGTATATCAGGGAGTATCCCTTCTGAGAGTAAAAGCAGCTGGAGCTTGTTAAGGTAATTACACAGGGGAAAGGATAATGTACTGGGAACTCCTCAGATGATTCTGATTTGTGGTGAGGGGAGAGAGATAAAAGCTCATTTAGGAACGACATGAAAATGCTGCGTATGTAGCTGTTTATCAGTAAATATCTCCACAGAGATAAAGAAAAGCAGTAGCTTAATATAATAAATTAAGTGCTTCCTGGTATGGTTACTGTATTGGTAACTCTCCAAAAGAATCTGGATTGTGGTGAGGGAACAGAGAAAAAAGCTCATTTAGGACCTGCACTTACGAAGGGGGTAGGCAGCTGTATATCAGGGAGTAAACCTTCTGAGAATAAAAACAGCTGGAGCTTGTTAAGGTAATTACACAGGGGAAAGGATAATGTACTGGGAAGTCCTCAGAAAAATCTGATTTGTGGTGAGAGGAGAGAGATAAAAGCTCATTTTGGAACGACATGAAAATGCTGCATTGGTAGCTGTTTATCAGTAAATATCTCCACTGAGATTAAGAAAAGCAGAAGCTTAATAAATAAAGTACTTCCTGGTGTGGTTACTGTACTGGTAACTCCTCAAAAGAATCTGGATTGTGGTGAGGGAACAGAGAAAAAAGCTCATTTAGGACCTGCACTTACGAAGGGGGTAGGCAACTGTATATCAGGGAGTTTCCCTTCTGAGAATAAAAACAGCTGGAGTTTATTAAGGTAATTACACAGGGGAAAGGATAATGTACTGGGAACTCCTCAGAAGAATCTGATTTCTGTTGAGGCGAGAGAGATAAAAGCTCATTTAGGAACGACATGAAAATGCTGCATAGGTAGCTGTTTATCAGTAAATATTCCACTGAGGTTAAGAAAAGCAGTAGCTTAATAAATTAATTACTTCCTGGTATGGTTACTGTACTGGTAACTCCCCAAAAGAATCTGGAGTGTGGTGAGGGAACAGAGAAAAAAGCTCATTTAGGACCTGCACTTACGAAGGGGGTAGGCAGTTGTATATCAGGGAGTAGCCCTTCTGAGAATAAAAACAGCTGTAGCTTGTTAAGGTAATTACACAGGGGTAAGGATAATGTACTGGGAACTCCTGAGAAGAATCTGATTTGTGGTGAGGGGAGAGAGATAAAATCTCATTTAGGAACGACATGAACATGCTGCGTAGGTAGCTGTTTATCAGCAAATATCTCCACTGAGATTAAGAAAAGCAGTAGCTTAATAAATTACGTACTTCCTGGTATGGTTACTGTACTGGTAACTCCCCAAAAGAATCTGGATTGTGGTGAGGGAACAGAGAAAAAAGCTCATTTAGGACCTGCACTTACGAAGGTGGTAGGCAGGTGTATATCAGGGAGTAAACCTTCTGAGAATAAAAACAGCTGGAGCTTGAAAAGGTAATTACACGGGGAAAAGGATAATGTACTGGGAACTCCTCAGAAGAATCTGATTTGTGGTGAGGGGAGGGAGACAAAAGCTCATTTAGGAACGACAAGGAAATGCAGCATATGTAGCTGTTTATCAGTAAATATCTCCACTGATATTAAGAAAAGCAGTAGCTTAATAAATTAAGTACTTCCTGGTATCGTTACTGTACTGATAACTCCCCAAAAGAATCTGGATTGTGGTGAGGGAACAGAGAAAAAACCTCATTTAGGACCTGCATTTATGAAGGGGGTAGGCAGCTGTATATCAAGGAGTAAACCTTCTGAGAATAAAAACAGCTGGAGCTTGTTAAGGTAATTACACAGGGGAAAGGATAATGTACTGGGAACTCATCAGAAGAATCCGATTTGTGGTGAGGGGAGAGAGATAAAATCTCATTTACGAACGACATGAACATGCTGCGTAGGTAGCTGTTTATCAGTAAATATCTCCACTGAGATTAAGAAAAGCAGTAGCTTAATAAATTAAGTACTTCCTGGTGTGGTTACTGTGCTGGTATGTCCCCAAAAGAATCTGGATTGTGGTGAGGGAACAGAGAAAAAAGCTCATTTAGGACCTGCACTTACGAAGGGGGTAGGCAGCTGTATATCAGGCAGTATCCCTTCTGAGAATAAAAACAGCTGGAGCTAGTTAAGGTAATTACACAGGGGAAAGGGTAATGTACTGAGAACTCCTCAGAAGAATCTGATTTGTGGTGAGGGGAGAGAGATAAAAGCTCATTTAGGAACGACATGAACATGCTGCGTAGATAGCTGTTTATCAGTAAATATCTCCACTGAGATTAAGAAAAGCAGTAGCTTAATAAATTAAGTACTTCCTGGTATGGTTACTGTACTGGTAACTCCCCAAAAGAATCTGGATTGTGGTGAGGGAACAGAGAAAAAAGCTCATTTAGGACCTGCACTTACGAAGGGGGTAGGCAGCTGTATATCAGGGAGTAAATCTTCTGAGAATAAAAACAGCTGGAGCTTGTTAAGGTAATTACACAGGGAAAAGGATAATGTACTGGGAACTCCTCAGAATTATCTGATTTGTGTTGAGGGGAGAGAGGTAAAAGCTCCTGTAGGAACGACATGAACATGCTGCGTAGGTAGCTGTTTATCAGTAAATATCTCCACTGAGATTAACAAAAGCAGTAGCTTAATATATTAAGTACTTCCTGGTATGGATACTGTACTGGTAACTCCCCAAAAGAATCTGGATTGTGGTGAGGGAACAGAGAAAAAAGCTCATTTAGGACCTGCACTTACGAAGGGGGTAGGCAGCTGTATATCAGGGAGTAAATCTTCTGAGAATAAAAACAGCTGGAGCTTGTTAAGGTAATTACACAGGGAAAAGGATAATGTACTGGGAACTCCTCAGAAGTATCTGATTTGTGTTGAGGGGAGAGAGATAACTGCTCATTTAGGAACGACATGAACATGCTGTGTAGGTAGCTGTTTATCAGCAAATATCTCCACTGAGATTAAGAAAATCAGTAGCTTAATAAATTAAGTACTTCCTGGTATGGTTACTGTACTGGTAACTCCCCAAATAATCTGGATTGTGGTGAGGGAACAGAGAAAATAGCTCATTTAGGACCTGCTCTTAAGAAGGGGGTAGGCAGCTGTATATCAGGGAGTAAACCTTCTGAGAATAAAAACAGCTGGAGCTTGTTAAGGTAATTACACAGGGGAAAGGATAATATACTGGGAAATCCTCAGAAGAATCTGATTTGTGGTGAGGGGAGAGAGATAAAAGCTCATTAATGTACGACATGAACATGCTGCGTAGGTAGCAGTTTATCAGTAAATATCTCCACTGAGATTAAGAAAATCAGTAGCTTAATAAATTAAGTACTTCCTGGTATGGTTACTGTACTGGTAACTCCCCAAAAGAATCTGGATTGTGGTGAGGGAACAGAGAAAAAAGCTCATTTAGGACCTGCACTTACGAAGGGGGTAAGCAGTTGTATATCAGGGAGTAAACCTTTTGAGAATAAAAACAGCTGGAGCTTATTAAGGTAATTAAACAGGGGAAAGGATAATGTACTGGGAACTCCTCAGAAGAATCTGATTTGTGGTGAGGGGAGAGAGATAAAAGCTCATTTAGGAACGACATGAACATGCTGCGTAGGTAGCTGTTTATCAGTAAATATCTCCACTGAGATTAAGAAAAGCAGTAGCTTACTAAATTAAGTACTTCCTGGTATGGTTACTGTACTGGTAACTCCCCAAAAGAATCTGGATTGTGGTGAGGAAACAGAGAAAAAAGCTCATATAGGACCTGCACTTACGAAGGGGGTAGGCAGTTGTATATCAGGGAGTAAACCTTCTGAGAATAAAAACAGCTGGAGCTTGTTAAGGTAATTACACAGGGGAAAGGATAATGTACTGGGAACTCCTCAGAAGAATCTGATTTGTGGTGAGGGGAGAGAGATAAAAGCACATATAGGAACGACATGAACATGCTGCGTAGGTAGCTGTTTATCAGTAAATATCTCCACTGATATTAAGAAAAGCAGTAGCTTTATAAATTAAGTATTTCCAGGTATGGTAACTGTACTGGTAACTCCCCAAAAGAATCTGGATTGTGGTGAGGGAACAGAGAAAAAAGCTCATTTAGGACCTGCACTTACGATGGGGGTAGGCAGCTCTATATCAGTTCGTAAACCTTCTGAGAATAAATACAGCTGGAGCTTGTTAAGCTAATTACACAGGGGAAAGGATAATGTACTGGGAACTCCTCAGAAGAATCTGATTTGTGGTGAGGGGAGAGAGATAAAAGCTCATTTAGCAACGAAATGAACATGCTGCGTAGGTAGCTGTTTATCAGTAAATATCTCCACTGAGATTAAGAAAAGCAGTAGCTTAATAAATTAAGTACTTCCTGGTACGGTTACTGTACTGGTAACTCCCCAAAAGAATCTGGATTGTGGTGAGGGAACAGAGAAAAAAGCTCATTCAGGACCTGTGTTGAACCTGGGTAATTGCAGTCGAAATCAGGACACGGGGGATGCACGGCGAGTGAACCAATGCATACTTTATTCCTAGAGGGCCAGGTTTTATATAGGGTTAGAAACCAATTTTACAATTACAGGGTAAAAGATCAATACAGCATGACATTTGTCTCAAATACAGAAGTGGAGGAAATTTCCTACCGTGAGGGCAGGAACTTGATACAAATGCCTTTCTAATTACAGGAGGTAGTGACTACAAAGATTATTGATATCAAAACAAGGAACTGTATACAACCGAGGTAGAACTATAATTATATCCTAGCTACTATCTCCTTAAGGCTAGATAACATCAATCTTGACTTCTCCAAATACTTGTGAAATAACAGTGAGGAGACTTTCCTGTTTACAGTGAGAATCTAGTGAGGAGACTTTCCTGTTTACAGAGAGAATCTAACACTAAAGGCAGCCGGTCTAGCAAGTCTCCTCAGGGAGACTTGCTAAGTAGGGGGAAAAAGGAGATTTTCACAACAACTGGTGGCTTCCTTTGGCCCACAAACACCAGAAACTCCTTACTGGGAATGTATTCCCAAGGGCCTATTAGTGTGCTAATGAGGCATCAGAGTAACCTTGCCGGGGCAAAATTTTTCCACTGGTTGGAGACTTTAATTCTCCAACAGACCTGCACTTACGAAGGGGGTAGGCAGCTGTATATCAGGCAGTAAACCTTCTGAGAATAAAAACAGCTGGAGCTTGTTAAGGTAATTACACAGGGGAAAGGATAATGTACTGGGAACTCCTCAGAAGAATCTGATTTGTGGTGAGGGGAGAGAGATAAAAGCTCATTAAGAACGACATGAACATGCTGCGTAGGTAGCTGTATATCAGTAAATATCTCCACTGAGATTAAGAAAAGCAGTAGCTTAATAAATTAAGTACTTCCTGGTATGGTTACTGTACTGGTAACTCCCCAAAAGAATCTGGATTGTGGTGAGGGAAGAGAGAAAAAAGCTCATTTAGGACCTGCACTTACGAAGGGGTTAGGCAGCTGTATATCAGGGAGTAAACCTTGTGAGAATAAAAACAGCTGGAACTTGTTAAGGTAATTACACATGGGAAAGGATAATGTACTGGGAACTCCTTAGAAGAATCTGATTTGTGGTGAGGGGAGAGAGATAAAAGCTCATTTAGGAACGACATGAACATGCTGCGTAGGTAGCTGTTTATCAGTAAATATCTCCACTGACATAAAGAAAAGCAGTAGCTTAATAAATTAAGTACTTCCTGGTATGGTTACTGTACTGGTAACTCCCCAAAAGAATCTGGATTGTGGTGAGGGAACAGAGAAAAAGCTCATTTAGGACCTGCACTTACGAAGGGGCTAGGCAGCTGTATATCAGGGAGTAAACCTTCTGAGAATAAAAACAGCTGGAGCTTTTTAAGGTAATTACACAGGGGAAAGGATAATCTACTGGGAACTCCTCAGAAGAATCTGATTTGTGGTGAGGGGAGAGAGATAAAAGCTCATTTAGGAACGACATGAACATGCTGCGTAGGTAGCTGTTT
The DNA here is from genome assembly GCF_023159225.1 of Perognathus longimembris pacificus. Lineage (NCBI taxonomy): Eukaryota > Metazoa > Chordata > Mammalia > Rodentia > Heteromyidae > Perognathus > Perognathus longimembris. Next base: position 39,223 of record NW_025961084.1, read on the forward strand.
ATCAGTAAATATCTCCACTGAGATTAAGAAAAGCAGTAGCTTAATAAATTAAGTACTTCCTTGTATGGTTACTGTACTGGTAACTCCCCAAAAGAATCTGGATTGTGGTGAGGGAACAGAGAAAAAAGCTCATTTAGGACCTGCACTTACGAAGGGGGTAGGCAGCTGTATATCAGGGAGTAAACCTTCTGAGAATAAATACAGCTGGAGCTTGTTAAGGTAATTACACAGGGGAAAGGATAATGTACTGGGAACTCCTCAGAAGAATCTTATTTGTGGTGAGGGGAGAGAGATAAAAGCTCATTTAGGAACGACATGAACATGCTGCGTAGGTAGCAGTTTATCAGTAAATATCTCCACTGAGATTAAGAAAAGCAGTAGCTTAATAAATTAAGTACTTCCTGGTATGGTTATTGTACTGGTTACTCCCCAAAAGAATCTGGATTGTGGTGAGGGAACAGAGAAAAAAGCTCATTTAGGACCTGCACTTACGAAGGGGGTAGGCAGCTGTATATCAGGGAGTAAACCTTCTGAGAATAAAAACAGCTGGAGCTTGTTAAGGTAATTACACATGGGAAAGGATAATGTACTGGGAACTCCTCAGAAGAATCTGATTTGTGGTGAGGGCAGAGAGATAAAATCTCATTTAGGAACGACATGAACATGCTGCGTAGGTAGCTGGTTATCAGTAAATATCTCCACTGAGATTACGAAAAGCAGTAGCTTAATAAATTAAGTACTTCCTGGTATGGTTACTGTACTGGCAACTCCCCAAAAGAATCTGGATTGTGGTGAGGGAACAGAGAAAAAAGCACATTTAGGACCTGCACTTACGAAGGGGGTAGGAAGCTGCATATCAGGGAGTAAACCTTCTGAGAATAAAAACAGCTGGAGCTTGTGAAGGTAATTACACAAGGGAAAGGATAATGTACTGGGAAATCCTCAGAAGAATCTGATTTGTGGTGAGGGAAGAGAGATAAAAGCTCATTTAGGAACGACATGAACATGCTGCATTGATAGCTGTTTATCAGTAAATATGTCCACTGAGATTAAGAAAAGCAGTAGCTTAATAAATTAAGTACTTCCTGGTATGGTTACTGTACTGGACACTCCACAAAAGAATCTGGATTGTGGTGAGGGAACAGAGAAAAAAGGTCATTTTGGGACCTGCACTTACGAAGGTGGTAGGCAGCTGCATATCAGGGAGTAAACCTTCTGAGAATAAAAACAGCTGGAGCTTGTTAAGGTAATTAAACAGGGGAAAGGATAATGTAGTGGGAACTCCTCAGAAGAATCTGATTTGTGGTGAGGGGAGAGAGGTAAAAGCTCATTTAGGAACGACATGAACATGCTGCGTAGGTAGCTGTTTATCAGTAAATATCTCCACTGAGATTAAGAAAAGCAGTAGCTTAATAAATTAAGTACTTCCTGGTATGGTTACTGTACTGGTAACTCCCCAAAAGAATCTGGATTGTGGTGAGGGAACAGAGAAAAAAGCTCATTTACGACCTGCACTTACGAAGAGGGTAGGCAGCTGTATATCAGGGAGTAAACCTTCTGAGAATAAAAACAGCTGGACCTTGTTCAGGTAATTACACAGGGGAAAGGATAATGTACTGGGAACTCCTCAGAAGAATCTGATTTGTGGTGAGGGGAGAGAGATGAAAGCTCATTTAGGAATGACATGAACATGCTGCGTAGGTAGCTGTTTATCAGTAAATATTTCCACTGAGATTAAGAAAAGCAGTAGCTTAATAAATTAAGTACTTCCTTGTATGGTTACTGTACTGGTAACTCCCCAAAAGAATCTGGATTGTGGTGAGGGAACAGAGAAAAAAGCTCATTTAGGACCTGCACTTACGAAGGGGGTAGGCAGCTGTATATCAGGGAGTAAACCTTCTGAGAATAAATACAGCTGGAGCTTGTTAAGGTAATTACACAGGGGAAAGGATAATGTACTGGGAACTCCTCAGAAGAATCTGATTTGTGGTGAGGGGAGAGAGATAAAAGCTCATTTAGGAACGACATGAACATGCTGCGTAGGTAGCTGTTTATCAGTAAATATCTCCACTGAGATTAAGAAAAGCAGTAGCTTAATAAATTAAGTACTTCCTGGTATGGTTATTGTACTGGTTACTCCCCAAAAGAATCTGGATTGTGGTGAGGGAACAGAGAAAAAAGCTCATTTAGGACCTGCACTTACGAAGGGGGTAGGCAGCTGTATATCAGGGAGTAAACCTTCTGAGAATAAAAACAGCTGGAGCTTGTTAAGGTAATTACACATGGGAAAGGATAATGTACTGGGAACTCCTCAGAAGAATCTGATTTGTGGTGAGGGCAGAGAGATAAAATCTCATTTAGGAACGACATGAACATGCTGCGTAGGTAGCTGGTTATCAGTAAATATCTCCACTGAGATTACGAAAAGCAGTAGCTTAATAAATTAAGTACTTCCTGGTATGGTTACTGTACTGGCAACTCCCCAAAAGAATCTGGATTGTGGTGAGGGAACAGAGAAAAAAGCACATTTAGGACCTGCACTTACGAAGGGGGTAGGAAGCTGCATATCAGGGAGTAAACCTTCTGAGAATAAAAACAGCTGGAGCTTGTGAAGGTAATTACACAAGGGAAAGGATAATGTACTGGGAAATCCTCAGAAGAATCTGATTTGTGGTGAGGGAAGAGAGATAAAAGCTCATTTAGGAACGACATGAACATGCTGCATTGATAGCTGTTTATCAGTAAATATGTCCACTGAGATTAAGAAAAGCAGTAGCTTAATAAATTAAGTACTTCCTGGTATGGTTACTGTACTGGACACTCCACAAAAGAATCTGGATTGTGGTGAGGGAACAGAGAAAAAAGGTCATTTTGGGACCTGCACTTACGAAGGTGGTAGGCAGCTGCATATCAGGGAGTAAACCTTCTGAGAATAAAAACAGCTGGAGCTTGTTAAGGTAATTAAACAGGGGAAAGGATAATGTAGTGGGAACTCCTCAGAAGAATCTGATTTGTGGTGAGGGGAGAGAGAGAAAAGCTCATTTAGGAACGACATGAACATGCTGCGTAGGTAGCTGTTTATCAGTAAATATCTCCACTGAGATTAAGAAAAGCAGTAGCTTAATAAATTAAGTACTTCCTGGTATGGTTACTGTACTGGTAACTCCCCAAAAGAATCTGGATTGTGGTGAGGGAACAGAGAAAAAAGCTCATTTACGACCTGCACTTACGAAGAGGGTAGGCAGCTGTATATCAGGGAGTAAACCTTCTGAGAATAAAAACAGCTGGACCTTGTTCAGGTAATTACACAGGGGAAAGGATAATGTACTGGGAACTCCTCAGAAGAATCTGATTTGTGGTGAGGGGAGAGAGATAAAAGCTCATTTAGGAACGACATGAACATGCTGCGTAGGTAGCTGTTTTTCAGTAAATATTTCCACTGAGATTAAGAAAAGCAGTAGCTTAATAAATTAAGTACTTCCTGGTATGGTTACTGTACTGGTAACTCCCCAAAAGAATCTGGATTGTGGTGAGGGAACAGAGAAAAAAGCTCATTTAGGACCTGCACTTACGAAGGGGGTAGGCAGCTGTATATCAGGGAGTAAACCTTCTGAGAATAAAAACAGCTGGAGCTTGTTAAGCTAATTACACAGGGGAAAGGATAATGTACTGGGAACTCCTCAGAAGAATCTGATTTGTGGTGAGGGGAGAGAGATAAAAGCTCATTTAGGAACGAAATGAACATGCTGCTTACGTAGCTGTTTATCAGTAAATATCTCCACTGAGATTAAGAAAAGCAGTAGCTTAATAAATTAAGTACTTCCTGGTATGGTTACTGTACTGGTAACTCCCCAAAAGAATCTGGATTGTGGTGAGGGAACAGAGAAAAAAGCTCATTTAGGACCTGCATTTACGAAGGGGGAGGCAGCTGTATATCAGGGAGTAAACCTTCTTTGAATAAAAACAGCTGGAGCCTGTTAACGTAATTACACAGTGGAAAGGATAATGTACTGGGAACTCCTCAGAAGAAACTGATTTGTGGTGAGGGGAGAGAGTTAAAAGCTCATTTAGGAACGACATGAACATGCTGCGTAGGTAGCTGTTTATCAGTAAATATCTCCACTGAGATTAAGAAAAGCAGTAGCTTAATAAATTAAGTACTTCCTGGTATGGTTACTGTACTGGTAACTCCCCGAAAGATTCTGGATTGTGGTGAGGGAACAGAGAAAAAAGCTCATTTAGGACCTGCACTTATGAAGGGGTAGGCAGCTGTATATGAGGGAGTAAACCTTCTGAGAATAAAAACATCTAGAACTTGTTAAGGTAATTACACAGGGGAAAGGATAATGTACTGGGAACTCCTCAGAAGAAACTGATTCGTGGTGAGGGGAGAGAGAAAAAAGCTCATTTAGGAACGACATGAACATGCTGCGTAGGTAGCTGTTTATCAGTAAATATCTCCACTGAGATTAAGAAAAGCAGTAGCTTAATAAATTAAGTATTTCCTGGAATGGTTACTGTACTGGTAACTCCCGAAAAGAATCTGGATTGTGGTGAGGGAACAGAGAAAAAAGGTCAGTTAGGAGCTGCACTTACGAAGGGGGTAGGCAGCTGTATATCAGGGAGTAAACCTTCTGAGAATAAAAACAAGTGGAGCTTGTTAAGGTAATTACACAGGGGAAAGGATAATGTACTGGGAACTCCTCAGAAGAATCTGATTTGTGGTGAGGGAAGAGAGATAAAAGCTCATTTAGGAACGACATGAACATGCTGCGTAGGTAGCTGTTTGTCAGTAAATATCTCCCCTGAGATTAAGAAAAGCATTAGCTTAATAAATTAAGTACTTCCTGGTATGGTTACTGTACTGGTAACTCCCCAAAAGAATCTGGATTGTGGTGAGGGAACAGAGAAAAAAGCTCATTTAGGACCTGCATTTACGAAGGGGGAGGCAGCTGTATATCAGGGAGTAAACCTTCTTTGAATAAAAACAGCTGGAGCTTGTTAACGTAATTACACAGTGGAAAGGATAATGTACTGGGAACTCTTCAGAAGAAACTGATTTGTGGTGAGGGGAGAGAGTTAAAAGCTCATTTAGGAACGACATGAACATGCTGCGTAGGTAGCTGTTTATCAGTAAATATCTCCACTGAGATTAAGAAAAGCAGTAGCTTAATAAATTAAGTACTTCCTGGTATGGTTACTGTACTGGTAACTCCCCAAAAGAATCTGGATTGTGGTGAGGGAACAGAGAAAAAAGCTCATTTACGACCTGCACTTACGAAGAGGGTAGGCAGCTGTATATCAGGGAGTAAACCTTCTGAGAATAAAAACAGCTGGACCTTGTTCAGGTAATTACACAGGGGAAAGGATAATGTACTGGGAACTCCTCAGAAGAATCTGATTTGTGGTGAGGGGAGAGAGATGAAAGCTCATTTAGGAATGACATGAACATGCTGCGTAGGTAGCTGTTTATCAGTAAATATTTCCACTGAGATTAAGAAAAGCAGTAGCTTAATAAATTAAGTACTTCCTTGTATGGTTACTGTACTGGTAACTCCCCAAAAGAATCTGGATTGTGGTGAGGGAACAGAGAAAAAAGCTCATTTAGGACCTGCACTTACGAAGGGGGTAGGCAGCTGTATATCAGGGAGTAAACCTTCTGAGAATAAATACAGCTGGAGCTTGTTAAGGTAATTACACAGGGGAAAGGATAATGTACTGGGAACTCCTCAGAAGAATCTGATTTGTGGTGAGGGGAGAGAGATAAAAGCTCATTTAGGAACGACATGAACATGCTGCGTAGGTAGCTGTTTATCAGTAAATATCTCCACTGAGATTAAGAAAAGCAGTAGCTTAATAAATTAAGTACTTCCTGGTATGGTTATTGTACTGGTTACTCCCCAAAAGAATCTGGATTGTGGTGAGGGAACAGAGAAAAAAGCTCATTTAGGACCTGCACTTACGAAGGGGGTAGGCAGCTGTATATCAGGGAGTAAACCTTCTGAGAATAAAAACAGCTGGAGCTTGTTAAGGTAATTACACATGGGAAAGGATAATGTACTGGGAACTCCTCAGAAGAATCTGATTTGTGGTGAGGGCAGAGAGATAAAATCTCATTTAGGAACGACATGAACATGCTGCGTAGGTAGCTGGTTATCAGTAAATATCTCCACTGAGATTACGAAAAGCAGTAGCTTAATAAATTAAGTACTTCCTGGTATGGTTACTGTACTGGCAACTCCCCAAAAGAATCTGGATTGTGGTGAGGGAACAGAGAAAAAAGCACATTTAGGACCTGCACTTACGAAGGGGGTAGGAAGCTGCATATCAGGGAGTAAACCTTCTGAGAATAAAAACAGCTGGAGCTTGTGAAGGTAATTACACAAGGGAAAGGATAATGTACTGGGAAATCCTCAGAAGAATCTGATTTGTGGTGAGGGAAGAGAGATAAAAGCTCATTTAGGAACGACATGAACATGCTGCATTGATAGCTGTTTATCAGTAAATATGTCCACTGAGATTAAGAAAAGCAGTAGCTTAATAAATTAAGTACTTCCTGGTATGGTTACTGTACTGGACACTCCACAAAAGAATCTGGATTGTGGTGAGGGAACAGAGAAAAAAGGTCATTTTGGGACCTGCACTTACGAAGGTGGTAGGCAGCTGCATATCAGGGAGTAAACCTTCTGAGAATAAAAACAGCTGGAGCTTGTTAAGGTAATTAAACAGGGGAAAGGATAATGTAGTGGGAACTCCTCAGAAGAATCTGATTTGTGGTGAGGGGAGAGAGAGAAAAGCTCATTTAGGAACGACATGAACATGCTGCGTAGGTAGCTGTTTATCAGTAAATATCTCCACTGAGATTAAGAAAAGCAGTAGCTTAATAAATTAAGTACTTCCTGGTATGGTTACTGTACTGGTAACTCCCCAAAAGAATCTGGATTGTGGTGAGGGAACAGAGAAAAAAGCTCATTTACGACCTGCACTTACGAAGAGGGTAGGCAGCTGTATATCAGGGAGTAAACCTTCTGAGAATAAAAACAGCTGGACCTTGTTCAGGTAATTACACAGGGGAAAGGATAATGTACTGGGAACTCCTCAGAAGAATCTGATTTGTGGTGAGGGGAGAGAGATAAAAGCTCATTTAGGAACGACATGAACATGCTGCGTAGGTAGCTGTTTTTCAGTAAATATTTCCACTGAGATTAAGAAAAGCAGTAGCTTAATAAATTAAGTACTTCCTGGTATGGTTACTGTACTGGTAACTCCCCAAAAGAATCTGGATTGTGGTGAGGGAACAGAGAAAAAAGCTCATTTAGGACCTGCACTTACGAAGGGGGTAGGCAGCTGTATATCAGGGAGTAAACCTTCTGAGAATAAAAACAGCTGGAGCTTGTTAAGCTAATTACACAGGGGAAAGGATAATGTACTGGGAACTCCTCAGAAGAATCTGATTTGTGGTGAGGGGAGAGAGATAAAAGCTCATTTAGGAACGAAATGAACATGCTGCTTACGTAGCTGTTTATCAGTAAATATCTCCACTGAGATTAAGAAAAGCAGTAGCTTAATAAATTAAGTACTTCCTGGTATGGTTACTGTACTGGTAACTCCCCAAAAGAATCTGGATTGTGGTGAGGGAACAGAGAAAAAAGCTCATTTAGGACCTGCATTTACGAAGGGGGAGGCAGCTGTATATCAGGGAGTAAACCTTCTTTGAATAAAAACAGCTGGAGCCTGTTAACGTAATTACACAGTGGAAAGGATAATGTACTGGGAACTCCTCAGAAGAAACTGATTTGTGGTGAGGGGAGAGAGTTAAAAGCTCATTTAGGAACGACATGAACATGCTGCGTAGGTAGCTGTTTATCAGTAAATATCTCCACTGAGATTAAGAAAAGCAGTAGCTTAATAAATTAAGTACTTCCTGGTATGGTTACTGTACTGGTAACTCCCCGAAAGATTCTGGATTGTGGTGAGGGAACAGAGAAAAAAGCTCATTTAGGACCTGCACTTATGAAGGGGTAGGCAGCTGTATATGAGGGAGTAAACCTTCTGAGAATAAAAACATCTAGAACTTGTTAAGGTAATTACACAGGGGAAAGGATAATGTACTGGGAACTCCTCAGAAGAAACTGATTCGTGGTGAGGGGAGAGAGAAAAAAGCTCATTTAGGAACGACATGAACATGCTGCGTAGGTAGCTGTTTATCAGTAAATATCTCCACTGAGATTAAGAAAAGCAGTAGCTTAATAAATTAAGTATTTCCTGGAATGGTTACTGTACTGGTAACTCCCGAAAAGAATCTGGATTGTGGTGAGGGAACAGAGAAAAAAGGTCAGTTAGGAGCTGCACTTACGAAGGGGGTAGGCAGCTGTATATCAGGGAGTAAACCTTCTGAGAATAAAAACAAGTGGAGCTTGTTAAGGTAATTACACAGGGGAAAGGATAATGTACTGGGAACTCCTCAGAAGAATCTGATTTGTGGTGAGGGAAGAGAGATAAAAGCTCATTTAGGAACGACATGAACATGCTGCGTAGGTAGCTGTTTGTCAGTAAATATCTCCCCTGAGATTAAGAAAAGCATTAGCTTAATAAATTAAGTACTTCCTGGTATGGTTACTGTACTGGTAACTCCCCAAAAGAATCTGGATTGTGGTGAGGGAACAGAGAAAAAAGCTCATTTAGGACCTGCATTTACGAAGGGGGAGGCAGCTGTATATCAGGGAGTAAACCTTCTTTGAATAAAAACAGCTGGAGCTTGTTAACGTAATTACACAGTGGAAAGGATAATGTACTGGGAACTCTTCAGAAGAAACTGATTTGTGGTGAGGGGAGAGAGTTAAAAGCTCATTTAGGAACGACATGAACATGCTGCGTAGGTAGCTGTTTATCAGTAAATATCTCCACTGAGATTAAGAAAAGCAGTAGCTTAATAAATTAAGTACTTCCTGGTATGGTTACTGTACTGGACACTCCACAAAAGAATCTGGATTGTGGTGAGGGAACAGAGAAAAAAGCTCATTTACGACCTGCACTTACGAAGAGGGTAGGCAGCTGTATATCAGGGAGTAAACCTTCTGAGAATAAAAACATCTAGAACTTGTTAAGGTAATTACACAGGGGAAAGGGTAATGTACTGGGAACTCCTCAGAAGAATCTGATTTGTGGTGAGGGGAGAGTGATAAAAGCTCATTTAGGAACGACATGAACATGCTGCGTAGGTAGCTGTTTATCAGTAAATATTTCCACTGAGATTAAGAAAAGCAGTAGCTTAATAAATTAAGTACTTCCTGGAATGGTTACTGTACTGGTAACTCCCCAAAAGAATCTGGATTGTGGTGAGGGAACAGAGAAAAAAGCTCATTTAGGACCTGCACTTACGAAGGGGGTAGGCAGCTGTATATCAGGGAGTAAACCTTCTGAGAATAAAAACAGCTGGAGCTTGTTAAGCTAATTACACAGGGGAAAGGATAATGTACTGGGAACTCCTCAGAAGAATCTGATTTGTGGTGAGGGAAGAGAGATAAAAGCTCATTTAGGAACGAAATGAACATGCTGCTTACGTAGCTGTTTATCAGTAAATATCTCCACTGAGATTAAGAAAAGCAGTAGCTTAATAAATTAAGTACTTCCTGGTATGGTTACTGTACTGGTAACTCCCCAAAAGAATCTGGATTGTGGTGAGGGAACAGAGAAAAAAGCTCATTTAGGACCTGCATTTACGAAGGGGGAGGCAGCTGTATATCAGGGAGTAAACCTTCTGAGAATAAAAACAGCTGGAGCTTGTTAAGCTAATTACACAGGGGAAAGGATAATGTACTGGGAACTCCTCAGAAGAATCTGATTTGTGGTGAGGGGAGAGAGATAAAAGCTCATTTAGGAACGAAATGAACATGCTGCTTACGTAGCTGTTTATCAGTAAATATCTCCACTGAGATTAAGAAAAGCAGTAGCTTAATAAATTAAGTACTTCCTGGTATGGTTACTGTACTGGTAACTCCCCAAAAGAATCTGGATTGTGGTGAGGGAACAGAGAAAAAAGCTCATTTAGGACCTGCATTTACGAAGGGGGAGGCAGCTGTATATCAGGGAGTAAACCTTCTTTGAATAAAAACAGCTGGAGCCTGTTAACGTAATTACACAGTGGAAAGGATAATGTACTGGGAACTCCTCAGAAGAAACTGATTTGTGGTGAGGGGAGAGAGTTAAAAGCTCATTTAGGAACGACATGAACATGCTGCGTAGGTAGCTGTTTATCAGTAAATATCTCCACTGAGATTAAGAAAAGCAGTAGCTTAATAAATTAAGTACTTCCTGGTATGGTTACTGTACTGGTAACTCCCCGAAAGATTCTGGATTGTGGTGAGGGAACAGAGAAAAAAGCTCATTTAGGACCTGCACTTATGAAGGGGTAGGCAGCTGTATATGAGGGAGTAAACCTTCTGAGAATAAAAACATCTAGAACTTGTTAAGGTAATTACACAGGGGAAAGGATAATGTACTGGGAACTCCTCAGAAGAAACTGATTCGTGGTGAGGGGAGAGAGAAAAAAGCTCATTTAGGAACGACATGAACATGCTGCGTAGGTAGCTGTTTATCAGTAAATATCTCCACTGAGATTAAGAAAAGCAGTAGCTTAATAAATTAAGTATTTCCTGGAATGGTTACTGTACTGGTAACTCCCGAAAAGAATCTGGATTGTGGTGAGGGAACAGAGAAAAAAGGTCAGTTAGGAGCTGCACTTACGAAGGGGGTAGGCAGCTGTATATCAGGGAGTAAACCTTCTGAGAATAAAAACAAGTGGAGCTTGTTAAGGTAATTACACAGGGGAAAGGATAATGTACTGGGAACTCCTCAGAAGAATCTGATTTGTGGTGAGGGAAGAGAGATAAAAGCTCATTTAGGAACGACATGAACATGCTGCGTAGGTAGCTGTTTGTCAGTAAATATCTCCCCTGAGATTAAGAAAAGCATTAGCTTAATAAATTAAGTACTTCCTGGTATGGTTACTGTACTGGTAACTCCCCAAAAGAATCTGGATTGTGGTGAGGGAACAGAGAAAAAAGCTCATTTAGGACCTGCATTTACGAAGGGGGAGGCAGCTGTATATCAGGGAGTAAACCTTCTTTGAATAAAAACAGCTGGAGCTTGTTAACGTAATTACACAGGGGAAAGGATAATGTACTGGGAACTCTTCAGAAGAAACTGATTTGTGGTGAGGGGAGAGAGTTAAAAGCTCATTTAGGAACGACATGAACATGCTGCGTAGGTAGCTGTTTATCAGTAAATATCTCCACTGAGATTAAGAAAAGCAGTAGCTTAATAAATTAAGTACTTCCTGGTATGGTTACTGTACTGGTAACTCCCCGAAAGATTCTGGATTGTGGTGAGGGAACAGAGAAAAAAGCTCATTTAGGACCTGCACTTACGAAGGGGGTAGGCAGCTGTATATCAGGGAGTAAACCTTCTGAGAATAAAAACATCTAGAACTTGTTAAGGTAATTACACAGGGGAAAGGGTAATGTACTGGGAACTCCTCAGAAGAAACTGATTTGTGGTGAGGGGAGAGAGAAAAAAGGTCATTTAGGAACGACATGATCATGCTGCGTAGGTAGCTGTTTATCAGTAAATATCTCCACTGAGATTAAGAAAAGCAGTAGCTTAATAAATTAAGTATTTCCTGGAATGGTTACTGTACTGGTAACTCCCCAAAAGAATCTGGATTGTGGTGAGGGAACAGAGAAAAAAGCTCATTTAGGACCTGCACTTACGAAGGGGGTAGGCAGCTGTATATCAGGGAGTAAACCTTCTGAGAATAAAAACAGCTGGAGCTTGTGAAGGTAATTACACAAGGGAAAGGATAATGTACTGGGAAATCCTCAGAAGAATCTGATTTGTGGTGAGGGAAGAGAGATAAAAGCTCATTTAGGAACGACATGAACATGCTGCATTGATAGCTGTTTATCAGTAAATATGTCCACTGAGATTAAGAAAAGCAGTAGCTTAATAAATTAAGTACTTCCTGGTATGGTTACTGTACTGGACACTCCACAAAAGAATGTGGATTGTGGTGAGGGAACAGAGAAAAAAGGTCATTTTGGGACCTGCACTTACGAAGGTGGTAGGCAGCTGCACATCAGGGAGTAAACCTTCTGAGAATAAAAACAGCTGGAGCTTGTTAAGGTAATTAAACAGGGGAAAGGATAATGTAGTGGGAACTCCTCAGAAGAATCTGATTTGTGGTGAGGGGAGAGAGATAAAAGCTCATTTAGGAACGACATGAACATGCTGCGTAGGTAGCTGTTTATCAGTAAATATCTCCACTGAGATTAAGAAAAGCAGTAGCTTAATAAATTAAGTACTTCCTGGTATGGTTACTGTACTGGTAACTCCCCAAAAGAATCTGGATTGTGGTGAGGGAACAGAGAAAAAAGCTCATTTACGACCTGCACTTACGAAGAGGGTAGGCAGCTGTATATCAGGGAGTAAACCTTCTGAGAATAAAAACAGCTGGACCTTGTTCAGGTAATTACACAGGGGAAAGGATAATGTACTGGGAACTCCTCAGAAGAATCTGATTTGTGGTGAGGGGAGAGTGATAAAAGCTCATTTAGGAACGACATGAACATGCTGCGTAGGTAGCTGTTTATCAGTAAATATTTCCACTGAGATTAAGAAAAGCAGTAGCTTAATAAATTAAGTACTTCCTGGTATGGTTACTGTACTGGTAACTCCCCAAAAGAATCTGGATTGTGGTGAGGGAACAGAGAAAAAAGCTCATTTAGGACCTGCACTTACGAAGGGGGTAGGCAGCTGTATATCAGGGAGTAAACCTTCTGAGAATAAAAACAGCTGGAGCTTGTTAAGCTAATTACACAGGGGAAAGGATAATGTACTGGGAACTCCTCAGAAGAATCTGATTTGTGGTAAGGGGAGAGAGATAAAAGCTCATTTAGGAACGAAATGAACATGCTGCTTACGTAGCTGTTTATCAGTAAATATCTCCACTGAGATTAAGAAAAGCAGTAGCTTAATAAATTAAGTACTTCCTGGTATGGTTACTGTACTGGTAACTCCCCAAAAGAATCTGGATTGTGGTGAGGGAACAGAGAAAAAAGCTCATTTAGGACCTGCATTTACGAAGGGGGAGGCAGCTGTATATCAGGGAGTAAACCTTCTTTGAATAAAAACAGCTGGAGCCTGTTAACGTAATTACACAGTGGAAAGGATAATGTACTGGGAACTCCTCAGAAGGAACTGATTTGTGGTGAGGGGAGAGAGTTAAAAGCTCATTTAGGAACGACATGAACATGCTGCGTAGGTAGCTGTTTATCAGTAAATATCTCCACTGAGATTAAGAAAAGAAGTAGCTTAATAAATTAAGTACTTCCTGGTATGGTTACTGTACTGGTAACTCCCCGAAAGATTCTGGATTGTGGTGAGGGAACAGAGAAAAAAGCTCATTTAGGACCTGCACTTATGAAGGGGTAGGCAGCTGTATATGAGGGAGTAAACCTTCTGAGAATAAAAACATCTAGAACTTGTTAAGGTAATTACACAGGGGAAAGGATAATGTACTGGGAACTCCTCAGAAGAAACTGATTCGTGGTGAGGGGAGAGAGAAAAAAGCTCATTTAGGAACGACATGAACATGCTGCGTAGGTAGCTGTTTATCAGTAAATATCTCCACTGAGATTAAGAAAAGCAGTAGCTTAATAAATTAAGTATTTCCTGGAATGGTTACTGTACTGGTAACTCCCCAAAAGAATCTGGATTGTGGTGAGGGAACAGAGAAAAAAGGTCAGTTAGGAGCTGCACTTACGAAGGGGGTAGGCAGCTGTATATCAGGGAGTAAACCTTCTGAGAATAAAAACAAGTGGAGCTTGTTAAGGTAATTACACAGGGGAAAGGATAATGTACTGGGAACTCCTCAGAAGAATCTGATTTGTGGTGAGGGAAGAGAGATAAAAGCTCATTTAGGAACGACATGAACATGCTGCGTAGGTAGCTGTTTGTCAGTAAATATCTCCCCTGAGATTAAGAAAAGCATTAGCTTAATAAATTAAGTACTTCCTGGTATGGTTACTGTACTGGTAACTCCCCAAAAGAATCTGGATTGTGGTGAGGGAACAGAGAAAAAAGCTCATTTAGGACCTGCATTTACGAAGGGGGAGGCAGCTGTATATCAGGGAGTAAACCTTCTTTGAATAAAAACAGCTGGAGCTTGTTAACGTAATTACACAGTGGAAAGGATAATGTACTGGGAACTCCTCAGAAGAAACTGATTTGTGGTGAGGGGAGAGAGTTAAAAGCTCATTTAGGAACGACATGAACATGCTGCGTAGGTAGCTGTTTATCAGTAAATATCTCCACTGAGATTAAGAAAAGCAGTAGCTTAATAAATTAAGTACTTCCTGGTATGGTTACTGTACTGGTAACTCCCCGAAAGATTCTGGATTGTGGTGAGGGAACAGAGAAAAAAGCTCATTTAGGACCTGCACTTACGAAGGGGGTAGGCAGCTGTATATCAGGGAGTAAACCTTCTGAGAATAAAAACATCTAGAACTTGTTAAGGTAATTACACAGGGGAAAGGGTAATGTACTGGGAACTCCTCAGAAGAAACTGATTTGTGGTGAGGGGAGAGAGAAAAAAGGTCATTTAGGAACGACATGATCATGCTGCGTAGGTAGCTGTTTATCAGTAAATATCTCCACTGAGATTAAGAAAAGCAGTAGCTTAATAAATTAAGTACTTCCTGGTATGGTTACTGTACTGGTAACTCCCCAAAAGAATCTGGATTGTGGTGAGGGAACAGAGAAAAAAGCTCATTTAAAACCTGCACATACGAAGGTGGTAGGCAGCTGTATTACAGGGAGTAAACCTTCTGAGAATAAAAACAGCTGGAGCTTGTTAAGGTAATTACACAGGGGAAAGGATAATGTACTGGGAACTCCTCAGAAGAATCTGATTTGTGGTGAGGGGAGAGAGATAAAAGCTCATTTAGGAACGACATGAACATGCTGCGTAGGTAGCTGTTTATCAGTAAATATCTCCACTGAGATTAAGAAAAGCAGTAGCTTAATAAATTAAGTACTTCCTGGTATGGTTACTGTACTGGTAACTCCCCAAAAGAATCTGGATTGTGGTGAGGGAACAGAGAAAAAAGCTCATTTAGGACCTGCACTTACGTAGGGGGTAGGCATCTGTATATCAGGGAGTAAAACTTCTGAGAATAAAAACAGCTGGAGCTTGTTAAGGTAATTACACAGGGGAAAGGATAATGTACTGGAAACTCCTCAGAAGAATCTGATTTGTGGTGAGGGGAGAGAGATAAAAGCTCATTTCGGAACGACATGAACATGCTGCATATGTAGCTGTTTATCAGTAAATATCTCCACTGAGATTAAGAAAAGCAGTAGCTTAATAAATTAAGTACTTCCTGGTATGGTTACTGTACTGGTAACTCCCCAAAAGAATCTGGATTGTGGTGAGGGAACAGAGAAAAAAGCTCATTTAGGACCTGTAATTACGAAGGGGGTAGGCAGCTGTATATCAGGGAGTAAACCTTCTGAGAATAAAAACAGCTGGAGCTTGTTAAGGTAATTACACAGGGGAAAGGATAATGTACTGGGAACTCCTCAGAAGAAACTGATTTGTGGTGAGGGGAGAGAGACAAAAGCTCATTTAGGAACGACATGAACATGCTGCGTAGGTAGCTGTTTATCAGTCAATATCTCCACTGAGATTAAGAAAAGCAGTAGCTTAAGAAATTAAGTATTTCCTGGTATGGTTACTGTACTGGTAACTCCCCAAAAGAATCTGGATAGTGGTGAGGGAACACAGAAAAAAGCTCAGTTAAGACCTGCACTTACGAAGGGGGTAGGCAGCTGTATATCAGAGAGTAAACCTTCTGAGAATAAAAACAGGTGGAGCTTGTTAAGGTAATTACACTGGGGAAAGGATAATGTACTGGGTTCTCCTCAGAAGAATCTGATTTGTGGTGAGGGAAGAGAGATAAAAGCTCATTTAGGAACGACATGAACATGCTGCGTAGGTAGCTGTTTATCAGTAAATATCTCCCCTGAGATTAAGAAAAGCAGTAGCTTAATAAATTAAGTACTTCCTGGTATGGTTACTGTACTGGTAACTCCCAAAAAGAATCTGGATTGTGGTGAGGGAACAGAGAAAAAAGCTCATTTAAGACCTGCACTTACGAAGGGGGTAGGCATCTTTATTACAGGGAGTAAACCTTCTGAGAATAAAAACATCTGGAGCTTGTTAAGGTAATTACACAGGGGAAAGGATAATGTACTGGGAACTCCTCAGAAGAATCTGATTTGTGGTGAGGGGAGAGAGATAAAAGCTCATTTAGGAACGACATGAACATGCTGCGTAGGTAGCTGTTTATCAGTAAATATCTCCACTGAGATTAAGAAAAGCAGTAGCTTAATAAATTAAGTACTTCCTGGTATGGTTACTGTACTGGTAACTCCCCAAAAGAATCTGGATTGCGGTGAGGGAACAGAGAAAAAAGCTCATTTAGGACCTGCACTTACGAAGGGGGTAGGCATTTGTATATCAGGGAGTAAACCTACTGAGAATAAAAACAGCTGGAGCTTGTTAAGGTAATTACACAGGGGAAAGGATAATGTACTGGGAACTCCTCAGAAGAATCTGATTTGTGGTGAGGGGAGAGAGATAAATCTCATTTAGGAACGACATGAACATGCTGCGTAGGTAGCTGTTTATCAGTAAATATCTCCACTGAGATTAAGAAAAGCAGTAGCTTAATAAATTAAGTACTTCCTGGTATGGTTACTGTACTGGTAACTCCCCAAAAGAATCTGGATTGTGGTGAGGGGACAGAGAAAAAAGCTCATTTAGGACCTGTGTTGAACCTGGGTAACTGCAGTCGAAATCAGGACACGGGGGATGCACGGCGAGTGAACCAATGCATACTTTATTCCAAGAGGGCCAGGTTTTATATAGGGTTAGAAACCAATTTTACAATTACAGGGTAAAAGATCAATACAGCATGACATTTGTCTCAAATACAGAAGTGGAGGAAATTTCCTACCGTCAGGGCAGGAACTTGATACAAATGCCTTTCTAATTACAGGAGGTAGTGACTACAAAGATTATTGATATCAAAACAAGGAACTGTATACAACCGAGGTAGAACTATAATTATATCCTAGCTACTATCTCCTTAAGGCTAGATAACATCAATCTTGACTTCTCCAAATACTTGTGAAATAACAGTGAGGAGACTTTCCTGTTTACAGTGAGAATCTAGTGAGGAGACTTTCCTGTTTACAGAGAGAATCTAACACTAAAGGCAGCCGGTCTAGCAAGTCTCCTCAGGGAGACTTGCTAAGTAGGGGGAAAAAGGAGATTTTCACAACAACTGGTGGCTTCCTTTGGCCCACAAACACCAGAAACTCCTTACTGGGAATGTATTCCCAAGGGCCTATTAGTGTGCTAATGAGGCATCAGAGTAACCTTGCCGGGGCAAAATTTTTCCACTGGTTGGAGACTTTAATTCTCCAACAGACCTGCACTTACGAAGGGGGTAGGCAGCTGTATATCAGGCAGTAAACCTTCTGAGAATAAAAACAGCTGGAGCTTGTTAAGGTAATTACACAGGGGAAAGGATAATGTACTGGGAACTCCTCAGAAGAATCTGATTTGTGGTGAGGGGAGAGAGATAAAAGCTCATTAAGAACGACATGAACATGCTGCGTAGGTAGCTGTATATCAGTAAATATCTCCACTGAGATTAAGAAAAGCAGTAGCTTAATAAATTAAGTACTTCCTGGTATGGTTACTGTACTGGTAACTCCCCAAAAGAATCTGGATTGTGGTGAGGGAAGAGAGAAAAAAGCTCATTTAGGACCTGCACTTACGAAGGGGTTAGGCAGCTGTATATCAGGGAGTAAACCTTGTGAGAATAAAAACAGCTGGAACTTGTTAAGGTAATTACACATGGGAAAGGATAATGTACTGGGAACTCCTTAGAAGAATCTGATTTGTGGTGAGGGGAGAGAGATAAAAGCTCATTTAGGAACGACATGAACATGCTGCGTAGGTAGCTGTTTATCAGTAAATATCTCCACTGACATAAAGAAAAGCAGTAGCTTAATAAATTAAGTACTTCCTGGTATGGTTACTGTACTGGTAACTCCCCAAAAGAATCTGGATTGTGGTGAGGGAACAGAGAAAAAGCTCATTTAGGACCTGCACTTACGAAGGGGTAGGCAGCTGTATATCAGGGAGTAAACCTTCTGAGAATAAAAACAGCTGGAGCTTTTTAAGGTAATTACACAGGGGAAAGGATAATCTACTGGGAACTCCTCAGAAGAATCTGATTTGTGGTGAGGGGAGAGAGATAAAAGCTCATTTAGGAACGACATGAACATGCTGCGTAGGTAGCTGTTTATCAGTAAATATCTCCACTGAGATTAAGAAAAGCAGTAGCTTAATAAATTAAGTACTTCCTTGTATGGTTACTGTACTGGTAACTCCCCAAAAGAATCTGGATTGTGGTGAGGGAACAGAGAAAAAAGCTCATTTAGGACCTGCACTTACGAAGGGGGTAGGCAGCTGTATATCAGGGAGTAAACCTTCTGAGAATAAATACAGCTGGAGCTTGTTAAGGTAATTACACAGGGGAAAGGATAATGTACTGGGAACTCCTCAGAAGAATCTTATTTGTGGTGAGGGGAGAGAGATAAAAGCTCATTTAGGAACGACATGAACATGCTGCGTAGGTAGCAGTTTATCAGTAAATATCTCCACTGAGATTAAGAAAAGCAGTAGCTTAATAAATTAAGTACTTCCTGGTATGGTTATTGTACTGGTTACTCCCCAAAAGAATCTGGATTGTGGTGAGGGAACAGAGAAAAAAGCTCATTTAGGACCTGCACTTACGAAGGGGGTAGGCAGCTGTATATCAGGGAGTAAACCTTCTGAGAATAAAAACAGCTGGAGCTTGTTAAGGTAATTACACATGGGAAAGGATAATGTACTGGGAACTCCTCAGAAGAATCTGATTTGTGGTGAGTGGAGAGAGATAAAAGCTCATTTAGGAACGACATGAACATGCTGCGTAGGTTGCTGTTTATCAGTAAATATCTCCACTGAGATTAAGAATAGCAGTAGCTTAAGAAATTAAGTACTTCCTGGTATGGTTACTGTACTGGTAACTTCCCAAAATAATCTGGATTGTGGTGAGGGAACAGAGAAAAAAGCTCATTTAGGACCTGCACTTACGAAGGGGGTAGGCAGCTGTATATCAGGGAGTAAACCTTCTGCGAATAAAAACTGCTGGAGCTTGTTAAGGTAATTACACAGGGGAAAGGATAATGTACTGGGAAATTCCTCAGAAGAATCGGATTTGTGGTGAGGGGAGAGAGATTAAAGCTCATTTAGGAACGACATGATCATGCTGTGTAGGTAGCTGTTTATCAGTAAATATCTCCACTGAGATTAAGAAAAGCAGTAGCTTAATAAATTAAGTACTTCCTGGTATGGTTACTGTACTGGTATCTCCCCAAAAGAATCTGGATTGTGGTAAGGGAACAGAGAAAATAGCTCTTTTAGGACCTGCACTTACGAAGGGGGTAGGCAGTTGTATATCAGGGAGTAAACCTTCTGAGTATAAAAACAGCTGGAGCTTGTTAAGGTAATTACAAAGGGGAAAGGATAATGTACTGGGAACTCCTCAGAAGAATCTGATTTGTGGTGAGGGGAGAGAGATAAAAGCTCATTTAGGAACGACCTGAACATGCTGCATACATAGCTGTTTATCAGTAAATATCTCCACTGAGATTAAGAAAAGCAGTAGCTTAATAAATTAAGTACTTCCTGGTATGGTTACTGTACTGGTAACTCCCCAAAAGAATCTGGATTGTGGTGAGGGAACAGAGAAAAAATCTCATTTAGGACCTGCACTTACGGAGGGGGTAGGCAGCTGTATATCAGGGAGTAAACCTTCTGAGAATAAAAACAGCTGGAGCTTGTTAAGGTAATTACACAGAGGAAAGAATAATGTACGGGAACTCCTCAGAAGGATCTGATTTGTGTTGAGGGGAGAGAGATAAAAGCTCATTTAGGAACGACATGAACATGCTGCGTAGGTAGCTGTTTATCAGTAAATATCTCCACTGAGATTAAGAAAAGCAGTAGCTTAAGAAATTAAGTACTTCCTGGTATTTTTACTGTACTGGTAACTTCCCAAAATAATCGGATTGTGGTGAGGGAACAGAGAAAAAAGCTCATTTAGGACCTGCACTTACGAAGGGGGTAGGCAGCTGTATATCAGGGAGTAAACCTTCTGAGAATAAAAACTGCTGGAGCTTGTTAAGGTAATTACACAGGGGAAAGGATAATGTACTGGGAACTCCTCAGAAGAATCTGATTTGTGGTGAGGGGAGAGAGATAAAAGCTCATTTAGGAAAGACATGAACATGCTGCGTAGGTTGCTGTTTATCAGTAAATATCTCCACTGAGATTAAGAAAAGCAGTAGCTTAATAAATTAAGTACTTCCTGGTATGGTTACTGTACTGGTATCTCCCCAAAAGAATCTGGATTGTGGTAAGGGAACAGAGAAAAAAGCTCATTTAGGACATGCACTTACGAAGGGGGTAGGCAGCTGTATATCAGGGAGTAAACCTTCTGAGAATAAAAACAGCTGGAGCTTGTTAAGGTAATTACACAGGGAAAGGATAATGTACTAGGAACTCCTCAGAAGAATCTGATTTGTGGTGAGGGGAGAGAGATAAAAGCTCATTTAGGAACGACATGAACATGCTGTGTAGGTAGCTGTTTATCAGTAAATATCTCCACTGAGATAAAGAAAAGCAGCAGCTTAATAAATTAAGTACTTCCTGGTATGGTTACTGTACTGGCAACTCCCCAAAAGAATCTGGATTGTGGTGAGGGAACAGAGAAAAAACACATTTAGGACCTGCACTTACGAAGGGGGTAGGAAGCTGCATATCAGGGAGTAAACCTTCTGAGAATAAAAACAGCTGGAGCTTGTGAAGGTAATTACACAAGGGAAAGGATAATGTACTGGGAAATCCTCAGAAGAATCTGATTTGTGGTGAGGGAAGAGAGATAAAAGCTCATTTAGGAACGACATGAACATGCTGCATTGATAGCTGTTTATCAGTAAATATGTCCACTGAGATTAAGAAAAGCAGTAGCTTAATAAATTAAGTACTTCCTGGTATGGTTACTGTACTGGACACTCCACAAAAGAATCTGGATTGTGGTGAGGGAACAGAGAAAAAAGGTCATTTTGGACCTGCACTTACGAAGGTGGTAGGCAGCTGCATATCAGGGAGTAAACCTTCTGAGAATAAAAACAGCTGGAGCTTGTTAAGGTAATTAAACAGGGGAAAGGATAATGTAGTGGGAACTCCTCAGAAGAATCTGATTTGTGGTGAGGGGAGAGAGAGAAAAGCTCATTTAGGAACGACATGAACATGCTGCGTAGGTAGCTGTTTATCAGTAAATATCTCCACTGAGATTAAGAAAAGCAGTAGCTTAATAAATTAAGTACTTCCTGGTATGGTTACTGTACTGGTAACTCCCCAAAAGAATCTGGATTGTGGTGAGGGAACAGAGAAAAAAGCTCATTTACGACCTGCACTTACGAAGAGGGTAGGCAGCTGTATATCAGGGAGTAAACCTTCTGAGAATAAAAACAGCTGGACCTTGTTCAGGTAATTACACAGGGGAAAGGATAATGTACTGGGAACTCCTCAGAAGAATCTGATTTGTGGTGAGGGGAGAGAGATAAAAGCTCATTTAGGAACGACATGAACATGCTGCGTAGGTAGCTGTTTTTCAGTAAATATTTCCACTGAGATTAAGAAAAGCAGTAGCTTAATAAATTAAGTACTTCCTGGTATGGTTACTGTACTGGTAACTCCCCAAAAGAATCTGGATTGTGGTGAGGGAACAGAGAAAAAAGCTCATTTAGGACCTGCACTTACGAAGGGGGTAGGCAGCTGTATATCAGGGAGTAAACCTTCTGAGAATAAAAACAGCTGGAGCTTGTTAAGCTAATTACACAGGGGAAAGGATAATGTACTGGGAACTCCTCAGAAGAATCTGATTTGTGGTGAGGGGAGAGAGATAAAAGCTCATTTAGGAACGAAATGAACATGCTGCTTACGTAGCTGTTTATCAGTAAATATCTCCACTGAGATTAAGAAAAGCAGTAGCTTAATAAATTAAGTACTTCCTGGTATGGTTACTGTACTGGTAACTCCCCAAAAGAATCTGGATTGTGGTGAGGGAACAGAGAAAAAAGCTCATTTAGGACCTGCATTTACGAAGGGGGTAGGCAGCTGTATATCAGGGAGTAAACCTTCTTTGAATAAAAACAGCTGGAGCCTGTTAACGTAATTACACAGTGGAAAGGATAATGTACTGGGAACTCCTCAGAAGAAACTGATTTGTGGTGAGGGGAGAGAGTTAAAAGCTCATTTAGGAACGACATGAACATGCTGCGTAGGTAGCTGTTTATCAGTAAATATCTCCACTGAGATTAAGAAAAGCAGTAGCTTAATAAATTAAGTACTTCCTGGTATGGTTACTGTACTGGTAACTCCCCGAAAGATTCTGGATTGTGGTGAGGGAACAGAGAAAAAAGCTCATTTAGGACCTGCACTTATGAAGGGGTAGGCAGCTGTATATGAGGGAGTAAACCTTCTGAGAATAAAAACAGCTAGAACTTGTTAAGGTAATTACACAGGGGAAAGGATAATGTACTGGGAACTCCTCAGAAGAAACTGATTCGTGGTGAGGGGAGAGAGAAAAAAGCTCATTTAGGAACGACATGAACATGCTGCGTAGGTAGCTGTTTATCAGTAAATATCTTCACTGAGATAAAGAAAAACAGTAGCTTAATAAATTAAGTACTTCTTGGTATGGTTTCTGTACTGGTAACTCCCCGAAAGATTCTGGATTGTGGTGAGGGAACAGAGAAAAAGCTCATTTAGGACCTGCACTTACGAAGGGGGTAGGCATCTTTATATCAGGGAGTAAA
Organism: Perognathus longimembris pacificus; assembly: GCF_023159225.1. Lineage (NCBI taxonomy): Eukaryota > Metazoa > Chordata > Mammalia > Rodentia > Heteromyidae > Perognathus > Perognathus longimembris. Next base: position 62,287 of record NW_025961084.1, read on the forward strand.
CCTTCTGAGAATAAAAACAGCTGGAGCTTGTTAAGGTAATTACACAGGGGAAAGGATAATGTACTGGGAACTCCTCAGAAGAATCTGATATGTGGTGACGGGAGAGAGATAAAAGCTCATTTAGGAATGAAATGAACATGCTGCGTAGGTAGCTGTTTATCAGTAAATATCTCCACTGAGATTAAGAAAAGCAGTAGCTTAATAAATTAAGTACTTCCTGGTATGGTTACTGTACTGGTAACTCCCCAAAAGAATCTGGATTGTGTGAGGGAACAGAGAAAAAAGCTCATTTAGGACCTGCATTTACGAAGGGGGAGGCAGCTGTATATCAGGGAGTAAACTTCTTTGAATAAAAACAGCTGGAGCTTGTTAACGTAATTACACAGTGGAAAGGATAATGTACTGGGAACTCTTCAGAAGAAACTGATTTGTGGTGAGGGGAGAGAGTTAAAAGCTCATTTCGGAACGACATGAACATGCTGCGTAGGTAGCTGTTTATCAGTAAATATCTCCACTGAGATTAAGAAAAGCAGTAGCTTAATAAATTAAGTACTTCCTGGTATGGTTACTGTACTGGTAACTCCCCAAAAGAATCTGGATTGTGGTGAGGGAACAGAGAAAAAAGCTCATTTACGACCTGCACTTACGAAGAGGGGTAGGCAGCTGTATATCAGGGAGTAAACCTTCTGAGAATAAAAACAGCTGGACCTTGTTCAGGTAATTACACAGGGGAAAGGATAATGTACTGGGAACTCCTCAGAAGAATCTGATTTGTGGTGAGGGGAGAGAGATGAAAGCTCATTTAGGAATGACATGAACATGCTGCGTAGGTAGCTGTTTATCAGTAAATATTTCCACTGAGATTAAGAAAAGCAGTAGCTTAATAAATTAAGTACTTCCTTGTATGGTTACTGTACTGGTAACTCCCCAAAAGAATCTGGATTGTGGTGAGGGAACAGAGAAAAAAGCTCATTTAGGACCTGCACTTACGGAGAGGGTAGGCAGCTGTATATCAGGGAGTAAACCTTCTGAGAATAAAAACAGCTGGAGCTTGTTAAGGTAATTACACAGGGGAAAGGATAATGTACTGGGAACTCCGTAGAAGAATCGGATTTGTGGTGAGGGGGAGAGATTAAAGCTCATTTAGGAACGACATGAACATGATGCGTAGGTAGCTGTTTATCAGTAAATATCTCCACTGAGATTAAGAAAATCAGTAGCTTAATAAATTTAGTACTTCCTGGTATGGTTACTGTACTGGTAACTGCCCAAAAGAATCTGGATTGTGGTGAGGGAACAGAGAAAAAATCTCATTTAGGACCTGCACTTACGGAGGGGGTAGGCAGCTGTATATCAGGGAGTAAACCTTCTGAGAATAAAAACAGCTGGAGCTTGTTAAGGTAATTACACAGAGGAAAGAATAATGTACGGGGAACTCCTCAGAAGGATCTGACTTGTGTTGAGGGGAGAGAGATAAAAGCTCATTTAGGAACGACATGAACATGCTGCGTAGGTAGCTGTTTATCAGTAAATATCTCCACTGAGATTAAGAAAAGCAGTAGCTTAAGAAATTAAGTACTTCCTGGTATTTTTACTGTACTGGTAACTTCCCAAAATAATCGGGATTGTGGTGAGGGAACAGAGAAAAAAGCTCATTTAGGACCTGCACTTACGAAGGGGGTAGGAAGCTGCATATCAGGGAGTAAACCTTCTGAGAATAAAAACAGCTGGAGCTTGTGAAGGTAATTACACAAGGGAAAGGATAATGTACTGGGAAATCCTCAGAAGAATCTGATTTGTGGTGAGGGAAGAGAGATAAAAGCTCATTTAGGAACGACATGAACATGCTGCATTGATAGCTGTTTATCAGTAAATATGTCCACTGAGATTAAGAAAAGCAGTAGCTTAATAAATTAAGTACTTCCTGGTATGGTTACTGTACTGGACACTCCACAAAAGAATCTGGATTGTGGTGAGGGAACAGAGAAAAAAGGTCATTTTGGACCTGCACTTACGAAGGTGGTAGGCAGCTGCATATCAGGGAGTAAACCTTCTGAGAATAAAAACAGCTGGAGCTTGTTAAGGTAATTAAACAGGGGAAAGGATAATGTAGTGGGAACTCCTCAGAAGAATCTGATTTGTGGTGAGGGGAGAGAGAGAAAAGCTCATTTAGGAACGACATGAACATGCTGCGTAGGTAGCTGTTTATCAGTAAATATCTCCACTGAGATTAAGAAAAGCAGTAGCTTAATAAATTAAGTACTTCCTGGTATGGTTACTGTACTGGTAACTCCCCAAAAGAATCTGGATTGTGGTGAGGGAACAGAGAAAAAAGCTCATTTACGACCTGCACTTACGAAGAGGGTAGGCAGCTGTATATCAGGGAGTAAACCTTCTGAGAATAAAAACAGCTGGACCTTGTTCAGGTAATTACACAGGGGAAAGGATAATGTACTGGGAACTCCTCAGAAGAATCTGATTTGTGGTGAGGGGAGAGAGATAAAAGCTCATTTAGGAACGACATGAACATGCTGCGTAGGTAGCTGTTTTTCAGTAAATATTTCCACTGAGATTAAGAAAAGCAGTAGCTTAATAAATTAAGTACTTCCTGGTATGGTTACTGTACTGGTAACTCCCCAAAAGAATCTGGATTGTGGTGAGGGAACAGAGAAAAAAGCTCATTTAGGACCTGCACTTACGAAGGGGGTAGGCAGCTGTATATCAGGGAGTAAACCTTCTGAGAATAAAAACAGCTGGAGCTTGTTAAGCTAATTACACAGGGGAAAGGATAATGTACTGGGAACTCCTCAGAAGAATCTGATTTGTGGTGAGGGGAGAGAGATAAAAGCTCATTTAGGAACGAAATGAACATGCTGCTTACGTAGCTGTTTATCAGTAAATATCTCCACTGAGATTAAGAAAAGCAGTAGCTTAATAAATTAAGTACTTCCTGGTATGGTTACTGTACTGGTAACTCCCCAAAAGAATCTGGATTGTGGTGAGGGAACAGAGAAAAAAGCTCATTTAGGACCTGCATTTACGAAGGGGGAGGCAGCTGTATATCAGGGAGTAAACCTTCTTTGAATAAAAACAGCTGGAGCCTGTTAACGTAATTACACAGTGGAAAGGATAATGTACTGGGAACTCCTCAGAAGAAACTGATTTGTGGTGAGGGGAGAGAGTTAAAAGCTCATTTAGGAACGACATGAACATGCTGCGTAGGTAGCTGTTTATCAGTAAATATCTCCACTGAGATTAAGAAAAGCAGTAGCTTAATAAATTAAGTACTTCCTGGTATGGTTACTGTACTGGTAACTCCCCGAAAGATTCTGGATTGTGGTGAGGGAACAGAGAAAAAAGCTCATTTAGGACCTGCACTTATGAAGGGGTAGGCAGCTGTATATGAGGGAGTAAACCTTCTGAGAATAAAAACATCTAGAACTTGTTAAGGTAATTACACAGGGGAAAGGATAATGTACTGGGAACTCCTCAGAAGAAACTGATTCGTGGTGAGGGGAGAGAGAAAAAAGCTCATTTAGGAACGACATGAACATGCTGCGTAGGTAGCTGTTTATCAGTAAATATCTCCACTGAGATTAAGAAAAGCAGTAGCTTAATAAATTAAGTATTTCCTGGAATGGTTACTGTACTGGTAACTCCCGAAAAGAATCTGGATTGTGGTGAGGGAACAGAGAAAAAAGGTCAGTTAGGAGCTGCACTTACGAAGGGGGTAGGCAGCTGTATATCAGGGAGTAAACCTTCTGAGAATAAAAACAAGTGGAGCTTGTTAAGGTAATTACACAGGGGAAAGGATAATGTACTGGGAACTCCTCAGAAGAATCTGATTTGTGGTGAGGGGAGAGAGATAAAAGCTCATTTCGGAACGACATGAACATGCTGCATACGTAGCTGTTTATCAGTAAATATCTCCACTGAGATTAAGAAAAGCAGTAGCTTAATAAATTAAGTACTTCCTGGTATGGTTACTGTACTGGTAACTCCCCAAAAGAATCTGGATTGTGGTGAGGGAACAGAGAAAAAAGCTCATTTAGGACCTGCATTTACGAAGGGGGAGGCAGCTGTATATCAGGGAGTAAACCTTCTTTGAATAAAAACAGCTGGAGCTTGTTAACGTAATTACACAGTGGAAAGGATAATGTACTGGGAACTCTTCAGAAGAAACTGATTTGTGGTGAGGGGAGAGAGTTAAAAGCTCATTTAGGAACGACATGAACATGCTGCGTAGGTAGCTGTTTATCAGTAAATATCTCCACTGAGATTAAGAAAAGCAGTAGCTTAATAAATTAAGTACTTCCTGGTATGGTTACTGTACTGGACACTCCACAAAAGAATCTGGATTGTGGTGAGGGAACAGAGAAAAAAGCTCATTTACGACCTGCACTTACGAAGAGGGTAGGCAGCTGTATATCAGGGAGTAAACCTTCTGAGAATAAAAACATCTAGAACTTGTTAAGGTAATTACACAGGGGAAAGGGTAATGTACTGGGAACTCCTCAGAAGAATCTGATTTGTGGTGAGGGGAGAGTGATAAAAGCTCATTTAGGAACGACATGAACATGCTGCGTAGGTAGCTGTTTATCAGTAAATATTTCCACTGAGATTAAGAAAAGCAGTAGCTTAATAAATTAAGTACTTCCTGGAATGGTTACTGTACTGGTAACTCCCCAAAAGAATCTGGATTGTGGTGAGGGAACAGAGAAAAAAGCTCATTTAGGACCTGCACTTACGAAGGGGGTAGGCAGCTGTATATCAGGGAGTAAACCTTCTGAGAATAAAAACAGCTGGAGCTTGTTAAGCTAATTACACAGGGGAAAGGATAATGTACTGGGAACTCCTCAGAAGAATCTGATTTGTGGTGAGGGAAGAGAGATAAAAGCTCATTTAGGAACGAAATGAACATGCTGCTTACGTAGCTGTTTATCAGTAAATATCTCCACTGAGATTAAGAAAAGCAGTAGCTTAATAAATTAAGTACTTCCTGGTATGGTTACTGTACTGGTAACTCCCCAAAAGAATCTGGATTGTGGTGAGGGAACAGAGAAAAAAGCTCATTTAGGACCTGCATTTACGAAGGGGGAGGCAGCTGTATATCAGGGAGTAAACCTTCTGAGAATAAAAACAGCTGGAGCTTGTTAAGCTAATTACACAGGGGAAAGGATAATGTACTGGGAACTCCTCAGAAGAATCTGATTTGTGGTGAGGGGAGAGAGATAAAAGCTCATTTAGGAACGAAATGAACATGCTGCTTACGTAGCTGTTTATCAGTAAATATCTCCACTGAGATTAAGAAAAGCAGTAGCTTAAGAAATTAAGTATTTCCTGGTATTTTTACTGTACTGGTAACTTCCCAAAATAATCGGGATTGTGGTGAGGAACAGAGAAAAAAGCTCATTTAGGACCTGCACTTAACGAAGGGGGTAGGCAGCTGTATATCAGGGAGTAAACCTTCTGAGAATAAAAACTGCTGGAGCTTGTTAAGGTAATTACACAGGGGAAAGGATAATGTACTGGGAACTCCTCAGAAGAATCTGATTTGTGGTGAGGGAGAGAGATAAAAGCTCATTTAGGAAAGACGATGAACATGCTGCGTAGGTTGCTGTTTATCAGTAAATATCTCCACTGAGATTAAGAAAAGCAGTAGCTTAATAAATTAAGTACTTCCTGGTATGGTTACTGTACTGGTATCTCCCAAAAGAATCTGGATTGTGGTAAGGGAACAGAGAAAAAAGCTCATTTAGGACATGCACTTACGAAGGGGGTAGGCAGCTGTATATCAGGGAGTAAACCTTCTGAGAAAAAAAACAGCTGGAGCTTGTTAAGGTAATTACACAGGGGAAAGGATAATGTACTAGGAACTCCTCAGAAGAATCTGATTTGTGGTGAGGGGAGAGAGAGATAAAAGCTCATTTAGGAACGACATGAACATGCTGTTGTAGGTAGCTGTTTATCAGTAAATATCTCCACTGAGATAAAGAAAAGCAGCAGCTTAATAAATTAAGTACTTCCTGGTATGGTTACTGTACTGGTAACTCCCCTAAAAGAATCTGGATTGTGGTGAGGGAACAGAGAAAAAACCTCATTTAGGACCTGCACTTACGAAGGGGTTCGCAGCTAA
>NW_025961085.1:0-33144 GCF_023159225.1 Perognathus longimembris pacificus
CTGATAAACAGCTACCTACGCAGCATGTTCATATCGTTCCTAAATGAGCATTTATCTCTCTCCCCTCACCACAATCAGATTCTTCTGAGGAGTTCCCAGTACATTATCCTTTCCCCTGTGTAATTACCTTAACAAGCTCCAGCTGTTTTTATTCTCAGAAGGTTTACTCCCTGATATCCAGCTGCCGACCCCCTTCGTAAGTGCAGGCCCTAAATGAGCTTTTTTCTCTGTTCCCTCACCACAATCCAGATTCTTTTGGGGAGTTACCGGTACAGTAACCATACCAGGAAGTACTTAATTCATGAAGCTACTGCTTTTCTTAATCTCAGTGGAGATATTTACTGATAAACAGCTACCTACGCAGCATGTTCATGTCGTTCCTAAATGAGCTTTTATCTCTCTCCCGTCACCAAAAATCAGATTCTTCTGAGGAGTTCCCAGTACATTATCCTTTCCCTGTGTAATTACCTTAACAAGCACCAGCTGTTTTTATTCTCAGAAGGTTTACTCCCTGATATACAGCTGCCTACCCCCTTCGTAAGTGCAGGTCCTAAATGAGCTTTTTTCTCTGTTCCCTCACCACAATCCAGATTCTTTTGGGGAGTTACCAGTACAGTAACCATACCAGGAAGTACTTAATTTATTAAGCTACTGCTTTTCTTAATCTCAGTGGAGATATTTACTGATAAACAGCTACCTACGCAGCATGTTCATGTCGTTCCTAAATGAGCTTTTATCTCTCTCCCCTCACCAGAAATCAGATTCTTCTGAGGAGTTCCCAGTACATTATCCTTTCCCCTGTGTAATTACCTTAACAAGCTCCAGCTGTTTTTATTCTCAGAAGGTTTACTCCCTGATATACAGCTGCCTACCCCCGTCGTAAGTTCAGGTCCTAAATGAGCTTTTTTCTCTGTTCCCTCACCACAATCCAGATTCTTTTGGGGAGTTACCAGTACAGTAACCATACCAGGAAGTACTTAATTTATTAAGCTACTGCTTTTCTTAATCTCAGTGGAGATATTTACTGATAAACAGCTACCTACGCAGCATGTTCATGTCGTTCCTAAATGAGCATTTATCTCTCTCCCCTAACCACAAATCAGATTCTTCTGAGGAGTTCCCAGTACATTATCCTTTCTCCTGTGTAATTACCTTAACAAGCTCCAGCTGTTTTTATTCTCAGAAGGTTTACTCCCTGATAAACAGCTGCCTACCCCTTCGAAAGTGCAGGTCCTAAATGAGCTTTTTTCTCTGTTCCCTCACCACAATCCTGATTCTTTTGGGGAGTTACCGGTACAGTAACCATACCAGGAAGTACTTAATTTATTAAGCTACTGCTTTTCTTAATCTCAGTGGAGATATTTACTGATAAACAGCTACCTACGCAGCATGTTCATGTCGTTCCTAAATGAGCTTTTATCTCTCTCCCCTCACCACAAATCAGATTCTTCTGAGGAGTTCCCAGTACATTATCCTTTCCCTTGTGTAATTACCTTAACAACCTCCAGCTGTTCTTTTTCTCAGAAGGTTTACTCCCTGATATAGAGCTGCCTACCCCCTTCGTAAGTGCAGGTCCTAAATGAGCTTTTTTCTCTGTTCCCTCACCACAATCCAGATTCTTTTGGGGAGTTACCAGTACAGTAACCATACCAGGAAGTACTTAATTTATTAAGCTACTGCTTTTCTTCATCTCAGTGGAGATATTTACTGATAAACAGCTACCTACGCAGCATGTTCATGTCTTTCCTAAATGAGGTTTTATCTCTCTCCCCTCACCACAAATCAGATTCTTCTGAGGAGTTCCCAGTACATTATCCTTTCCCCTGTGTAATTACCTTAACAAGCACCAGCCTTTTTTATTCTCAGAAGGTTTACTCCCTGATATACAGCTGCCTACCCCCTTCGTAAGTGCAGGTCCTAAATGAGCTTTTTTCTCTGTTCCCTCACCACAATCCAGATTCTTTTGGGAGTTACCAGTACAGTAACCATACCAGGAAGTACTTAATTTATTAAGCTACTGCTTTTCTTAATCTCAGTGGAGATATTTACTGATAAACAGCTACCTACGCAGCATGTTCATGTCGTTCCTAAATGAGCTTTTATCTCTCTCCCCTCACCACAAATCAGATTCTTCTGAGGAGTTCCCAGTACATTATCCTTTCCCCTGTGTAATTACCTTAACAAGCTCCAGCTGTTTTTATTCTCAGAAGGTTTACTCCCTGATATACAGCTGCCTACCCCCGTCGTAAGTTCAGGTCCTAAATGAGCTTTTTTTCTCTGTTCCCTCACCACAATCCAGATTCTTTTGGGGAGTTACCAGTACAGTAACCATACCAGGAAGTACTTAATTTATTAAGCTACTGCTTTTCTTAATCTCAGTGGAGATATTTACTGATAAACAGCTACCTACGCAGCATGTTCATGTCGTTCCTAAATGAGCATTTATCTCTCTCCCCTAACCACAAATCAGATTCTTCTGAGGAGTTCCCAGTACATTATCCTTTCTCCTGTGTAATTACCTTAACAAGCTCCAGCTGTTTTTATTCTCAGAAGGTTTACTCCCTGATATACAGCTGCCTACCCCCTTCGAAAGTGCAGGTCCTAAATGAGCTTTTTTCTCTGTTCCCTCACCACAATCCTGATTCTTTTGGGGAGTTACCGGTACAGTAACCATACCAGGAAGTACTTAATATATTAAGCTACTGCTTTTCTTAATCTCAGTGGAGATATTTACTGATAAACAGCTACCTACGCAGCATGTTCATGTCGTTCCTAAATGAGCTTTTATCTCTCTCCCCTCACCACAAATCAGATTCTTCTGAGGAGTTCCCAGTACATTATCCTTTCCCTTGTGTAATTACCTTAACAACCTCCAGCTGTTCTTTTTCTCAGAAGGTTTACTCCCTGATATAGAGCTGCCTACCCCCTTCGTAAGTGCAGGTCCTAAATGAGCTTTTTTCTCTGTTCCCTCACCACAATCCAGATTCTTTTGGGGAGTTACCAGTACAGTAACCATACCAGGAAGTACTTAATTTATTAAGCTACTGCTTTTCTTCATCTCAGTGGAGATATTTACTGATAAACAGCTACCTACGCAGCATGTTCATGTCTTTCCTAAATGAGGTTTTATCTCTCTCCCCTCACCACAAATCAGATTCTTCTGAGGAGTTCCAGTACATTATCCTTTCCCCTGTGTAATTACCTTAACAAGCACCAGCCTTTTTTATTCTCAGAAGGTTTACTCCCTGATATACAGCTGCCTACCCCCTTCGTAAGTGCAGGTCCTAAATGAGCTTTTATCTCTGTTCCCTCACCACAATCCAGATTCTTTTGGGGAGTTACCAGTACAGTAACCATACCAGGAAGTACTTAATTTATTAAGCTACTGCTTTTCTTAATCTCAGTGGAGATATTTACTGATAAACAGCTACCTACGCAGCATGTTCATGTCGTTCCTAAATGAGCTTTTATCTCTCTCCCCTCACCACAAATCAGATTCTTCTGAGGAGTTCCCAGTACATTATCCTTTCCCCTGTGTAATTACCTTAACAAGCTCCAGCTGTTTTTATTCTCAGAAGGTTTACTCCCTGATATACAGCTGCTACCCCCTTCGTAAGTGCAGGTCCTAAATGAGCTTTTTTCTCTGTTCCCTCACCACAATCCAGATTCTTTTGGGGAGTTACCAGTACAGTAACCATACCAGGAAGTACTTAATTTATTAAGCTACTACTTTTCTTAAACTCAGTGGAGATATTTACTGATAAACAGCTACCTACGCAGCATGTTCATGTCGTTCCTAAATGAGCTTTTATCTCTGTCCCCTCACCACAAATCAGATTCTTCTGAGGAGTTCCCAGTACATTATCCTTTCCCCTGTGTAATTACCTTAACAAGCTCCAGCTGTTTTTATTCTCAGAAGGTTTACTCCCTGATATACAGCTGCCTACCCCCTTCGTAAGTGCAGGTCCTAATGAGCTTTTTTCTCTGTTCCCTCACCAAAATCCAGATTCTTTTGGGGAGTTACCAGTACAGTAACCATACCAGGAAGTACTAATTTATTAAGCTACTGCTTTTCTTAATCTCAGTGGAGATATTTACTGATAAACAGCTACCTACGCAGCATGTTCATGTCGTTCCTAAATGAGCTTTTATCTCTCTCCCCTCACCACAAATCAGATTCTTCTGAGGAGTTCCCAGTACATTATCCTTTCCCCTGTGTAATTACCTTAACAAGCTCCAGCTGTTTTTATTCTCAGAAGGTTTACTCCCTGATATACAGCTGCCTACCCCCTTCGTAAGTGCAGGTCCTAAATGAGCATTTTTCTCTGTTCCCTCACCACAATCCAGATTCTTTTGGGGAGTTACCAGTACAGTAACCATACCAGGAAGTACTTAATTTATTGAGCTACTGCTTTTCTTAATCTCAGTGGAGATATTTACTGATAAACAGCTACCTACGCAGCATGTTCATGTCATTCCTAAATGAGCTTTTATCTCTCTCCCCTCACCACAAATCAGACTCTTCTGAGGAGTTCCCAGTACATTATCCTTTCCCCTGTGTAATTACCTTAACAAGCTCCAGCTGTTTTTATTCTCAGAAGGTTTACTCCCTGATATACAGCTGCCTACCCCCTTCGTAAGTGCAGGTCCTAAATGAGCTTTTTTTCTCTGTTCATTCACCACAATCCAGATTCTTTTGGGGAGTTACCAGTACAGTAACCATACAGGAAGTACTTAATTTATTAAGCTACTGCTTTTCTTATTCTCAGTGGAGATATTTACTGATAAACAGCTACCTACGCAGCATGTTCATGTCGTTCCTAAATGAGCTTTTATCTCTCTCCCCTCACCACAAATCAGATTCTTCTGAGGAGTTCCCAGTACATTATCCTTTCCCTGTGTAATTACCTTAACAAGCTCCAGCTGTTTTCATTCTCAGAAGGTTTACTCCCTGATATACAGCTGCCTACCCCCTTCGTAAGTGCAGGTCCTAAATGAGCTTTTTTCTCTGTTCCCTCACCACAATCTAGATTCTTTTGGGGAGTTACCAGTACAGTAACCATACCAGGAAGTACTTAATTTATTAAGCTACTGCTTTTCTTAATCTCAGTGGAGATATTTACTGATAAACAGCTACCTACGCAGCATGGTCATGTCGTCCTAAATGAGCTTTTATCTCTCTCCCCTCACCACAAATCAGATTCTTCTGAGGAGTTCCCAGTACATTATCCTTTCCCCTGTGTAATTACCTTAACAAGCTCCAGCTGTTTTTATTCTCAGAAGGTTTACTCCCTGATATACAGCTGCCTACCCCCTTCGTAAGTGCTGGTCCTGAATGAGCTTTTTTCTCTGTTCCCTCACCACAATCCAGATTCTTTTGGGGAGTTACCAGTACAGTAACCATACCAGGAAGTACTAATTTATTAAGATACTGCTTTTCTTAATCTCAGTGGAGATATTTACTGATAAACAGCTACCTACGCAGCATGTTCATGTCGTTCATAAATGAGCTTTTATCTCTCTCCCCGCACCGCAAATCAGATTCTTCTGAGGAGTTCCCCGTACATTATCCTTTCCCCTGTGTAATTACCTTAACAAGCTCCAGCTGTTTTTATTCTCAGAAGGTTTATTCCCTGATATACAGCTGCCTACCCCCTTCGTAAGTGCAGGTCCTAAATGAGCTTTTTTCTCTGTTCCCTCACCACAATCCAGATTCTTTTGGGGAGTTACCAGTACAGTAACCATACCAGGAAGTACTTAATTTATTAAGCTACTGCTTTTCTTAATCTCAGTGGAGATATTTACTGATAAACAGCTACCTACGCAGCATTTTCATGTCGTTCCTAAATGAGCTTTTATCTCTCTCCCCTCACCACAAATCAGATTCTTCTGATGAGTTCCCAGTACATTATCCTTTCCCCTGTGTAATTACCTTAACAAGCTCCAGCTGTTTTTATTCTCAGAAGGTTTACTCCCTGATATACAGCTGCTACCCCCTTCGTAAGTGCAGATCCTAAATGAGCTTTTTTCTCTGTTCCCTCACCACAATCCAGATTCTTTTGGGGAGTTACCAGTACAGTAACCATACCAGGAAGTACTTAATTTATTAAGCTACTGCTTTTCTTAATCTCAGTGGAGATATTTACTGATAAACAGCTACCTACGCAGCATGTTCATGTCGTTCCTAAATGAGCTTTTATCTCTCTCCCCTCACCACAAATCAGATTCTTCTGAGGAGTTCCCAGTACATTATCCTTTCCCCTTTGTAATTACCTTAACAAGCTCCAGCTGTTTTTATTCTCAGAAGGTTTACTCCCTGATATACAGCTGCCTACCCCCTTCGTAAGTGCTGGTCCTGAATGAGCTTTTTTCTCTGTTCCCTCACCACAATCCAGATTCTTTTGGGGAGTTACCAGTACAATAACCATACCAGGAAGTACTTAATTTATTAAGCTACTGCTTTTCTTAATCTCAGTGGAGATATTTACTGATAAACAGCTACCTACGCAGCATGTTCATGTCGTTCCTAAATGAGCTTTTATCTCTCTCCCCTCACCACAAATCAGATTCTTCTGAGGAGTTCCCTGTACATTATCCTTTCCCCTGTGTAATTACCTTAACAAGCTCCAGCTGTTTTTATTCTCAGAAGGTTTACTCCCTGATATACAGCTGCCTACCCCCTTCGTAAGTGCAGGTCCTAAATGAGCTTTTTTCTCTGTTCCCTCACCACAATCCAGATTCTTTTGGGGAGTTACCAGTACAGTAACCATACCAGGAAGTACTTAATTTATTAAGCTACTGCTTTTCTTAATCTCAGTGGAGATATTTACTGATAAACAGCTACCTACGCAGCATGTTCATGTCGTTCCTAAATGAGCATTTATCTCTCTCCCCTAACCACAAATCAGATTCTTCTGAGGAGTTCCCAGTACATTATCCTTTCTCCTGTGTAATTACCTTAACAAGCTCCAGCTGTTTTTATTCTCAGAAGGTTTACTCCCTGATATACAGCTGCCTACCCCCTTCGTAAGTGCAGGTCCTAAATGAGCTTTTTTCTCTGTTCCCTCACCACAATCCTGATTCTTTTGGGGAGTTACCGGTACAGTAACCATACCAGGAAGTACTTAATTTATTAAGCTACTGCTTTTCTTAATCTCAGTGGAGATATTTACTGATAAACAGCTACCTACGCAGCATGTTCATGTCGTTCCTAAATGAGCTTTTATCTCTCTCCCCTCACCACAAATCAGATTCTTCTGAGGAGTTCCCAGTACATTATCCTTTCCCCTGTGTAATTACCTTAACAACCTCCAGCTGTTCTTTTTCTCAGAAGGTTTACTCCCTGATATAGAGCTGCCTACCCCCTTCGTAAGTGCAGGTCCTAAATGAGCTTTTTTCTCTGTTCCCTCACCACAATCCAGATTCTTTTGGGGAGTTACCAGTACAGTAACCATACCAGGAAGTACTTAATTTATTAAGCTACTGCTTTTCTTCATCTCAGTGGAGATATTTACTGATAAACAGCTACCTACGCAGCATGTTCATGTCTTTCCTAAATGAGGTTTTATCTCTCTCCCCTCACCACAAATCAGATTCTTCTGAGGAGTTCCCTGTACATTATCCTTTCCCCTGTGTAATTACCTTAACAAGCACCAGCCTTTTTTATTCTCAGAAGGTTTACTCCCTGATATACAGCTGCCTACCCCCTTCGTAAGTGCAGGTCCTAAATGAGCTTTTTTCTCTGTTCCCTCACCACAATCCAGATTCTTTTGGGGAGTTACCAGTACAGTAACCATACCAGGAAGTACTTAATTTATTAAGCTACTGCTTTTCTTAATCTCAGTGGAGATATTTACTGATAAACAGCTACCTACGCAGCATGTTCATGTCGTTCCTAAATGAGCTTTTATCTCTCTCCCCTCACCACAAATCAGATTCTTCTGAGGAGTTCCCAGTACATTATCCTTTCCCCTGTGTAATTACCTTAACAAGCTCCAGCTGTTTTTATTCTCAGAAGGTTTACTCCCTGATATACAGCTGCCTACCCCCTTCGTAAGTGCAGGTCCTAAATGAGCATTTTTCTCTGTTCCCTCACCACAATCCAGATTCTTTTGGGGAGTTACCAGTACAGTAACCATACCAGGAAGTACTTAATTTATTAAGCTACTACTTTTCTTAAACTCAGTGGAGATATTTACTGATAAACAGCTACCTACGCAGCATGTTCATGTCGTTCCTAAATGAGCTTTTATCTCTGTCCCCTCACCACAAATCAGATTCTTCTGAGGAGTTCCCAGTACATTATCCTTTCCCCTGTGTAATTACCTTAACAAGCTCCAGCTGTTTTTATTCTCAGAAGGTTTACTCCCTGATATACAGCTGCCTACCCCCTTCGTAAGTGCAGGTCCTAAATGAGCTTTTTTCTCTGTTCCCTCACCAAAATCCAGATTCTTTTGGGGAGTTACCAGTACAGTAACCATACCAGGAAGTACTTAATTTATTAAGCTACTGCTTTTCTTAATCTCAGTGGAGATATTTACTGATAAACAGCTACCTACGCAGCATGTTCATGTCGTTCCTAAATGAGCTTTTATCTCTCTCCCCTCACCACAAATCAGATTCTTCTGAGGAGTTCCCAGTACATTATCCTTTCCCCTGTGTAATTACCTTAACAAGCTCCAGCTGTTTTTATTCTCAGAAGGTTTACTCCCTGATATACAGCTGCCTACCCCCTTCGTAAGTGCAGGTCCTAAATGAGCATTTTTCTCTGTTCCCTCACCACAATCCAGATTCTTTTGGGGAGTTACCAGTACAGTAACCATACCAGGAAGTACTTAATTTATTGAGCTACTGCTTTTCTTAATCTCAGTGGAGATATTTACTGATAAACAGCTACCTACGCAGCATGTTCATGTCATTCCTAAATGAGCTTTTATCTCTCTCCCCTCACCACAAATCAGACTCTTCTGAGGAGTTCCCAGTACATTATCCTTTCCCCTGTGTAATTACCTTAACAAGCTCCAGCTGTTTTTATTCTCAGAAGGTTTACTCCCTGATATACAGCTGCCTACCCCCTTCGTAAGTGCAGGTCCTAAATGAGCTTTTTTCTCTGTTCCCTCACCACAATCCAGATTCTTTTGGGGAGTTACCAGTACAGTAACCATACCAGGAAGTACTTAATTTATTAAGCTACTGCTTTTCTTAATCTCAGTGGAGATATTTACTGATAAACAGCTACCTACGCAGCATGTTCATGTCGTTCCTAAATGAGCTTTTATCTCTCTCCCCTCACCACAAATCAGAGTCTTCTGAGGAGTTCCCAGTACATTATCCTTTCCCCTGTGTAATTACCTTAACAAGCTCCAGCTGTTTTTATTCTCAGAAGGTTTACTCCCTGGTATACAGCTGCCTACCCCCTTGGTAAGTGCAGGTCCTAAATGAGCTTTTTTCTCTGTTCCCTCACCACAATCCAGATTCTTTTGGGGAGTTACCAGTACAGTAACCATACCAGGAAGTACTTAATTTATTAAGCTACTGCTTTTCTTATTCTCAGTGGAGATATTTACTGATAAACAGCTACCTACGCAGCATGTTCATGTCGTTCCTAAATGAGCTTTTATCTCTCTCCCCTCACCACAAATCAGATTCTTCTGAGGAGTTCCCAGTACATTATCCTTTCCCCTGTGTAATTACCTTAACAAGCTCCAGCTGTTTTCATTCTCAGAAGGTTTACTCCCTGATATACAGCTGCCTACCCCCTTCGTAAGTGCAGGTCCTAAATGAGCTTTTTTCTCTGTTCCCTCACCACAATCTAGATTCTTTTGGGGAGTTACCAGTACAGTAACCATACCAGGAAGTACTTAATTTATTAAGCTACTGCTTTTCTTAATCTCAGTGGAGATATTTACTGATAAACAGCTACCTGCGCAGTATGTTCATGTCGTTCCTAAATGAGCTTTTATCTCTCTCCCCTCACCACAAATCAGATTCTTCTGAGGAGTTCCCAGTACATTATCCTTTCCCCTGTGTAATTACCTTAACAAGCTCCAGCTGTTTTTATTCTCAGAAGGTTTACTCCCTGATATACAGCTGCCTACCCCCTTCGTAAGTGCTGGTCCTGAATGAGCTTTTTTCTCTGTTCCCTCACCACAATCCAGATTCTTTTGGGGAGTTACCAGTACAGTA
The DNA here is from genome assembly GCF_023159225.1 of Perognathus longimembris pacificus. Classification (NCBI taxonomy): domain Eukaryota; kingdom Metazoa; phylum Chordata; class Mammalia; order Rodentia; family Heteromyidae; genus Perognathus; species Perognathus longimembris. Next base: position 10,186 of record NW_025961085.1, read on the forward strand.
ACCATACCAGGAAGTACTTAATTTATTAAGATACTGCTTTTCTTAATCTCAGTGGAGATATTTACTGATAAACAGCTACCTACGCAGCATGTTCATGTCGTTCGTAAATGAGCTTTTATCTCTCTCCCCGCACCACAAATCAGATTCTTCTGAGGAGTTCCCCGTACATTATCCTTTCCCCTGTGTAATTACCTTATCAAGCTCCAGCTGTTTTTATTCTCAGAAGGTTTACTCCCTGATATACAGCTGCCTACCCCCTTCGTAAGTGCAGGTCCTAAATGAGCTTTTTTCTCTGTTCCCTCACCACAATCCAGATTCTTTTGGGGAGTTACCAGTACAGTAACCATACCAGGAAGTACTTAATTTATTAAGCTACTGCTTTTCTTAATCTCAGTGGAGATATTTACTGATAAACAGCTACCTACGCAGCATGTTCATGTCGTTCCTAAATGAGCTTTTTTCTCTCTCCCCTCACCACAAATCAGATTCTTCTGATGAGTTCCCAGTACATTATCCTTTCCCCTGTGTAATTACCTTAACAAGCTCCAGCTGTTTTTATTCTCAGAAGGTTTACTCCCTGATATACAGCTGCCTACCCCCTTCGTAAGTGCAGATCTTAAATGAGCTTTTTTCTCTGTTCCCTCACCACAATCCAGATTCTTTTGGGGAGTTACCAGTACAGTAACCATACCAGGAAGTACTTAATTTATTAAGCTACTGCTTTTCTTAATCTCAGTGGAGATATTTACTGATAAACAGCTACCTACGCAGCATGTTCATGTCGTTCCTAAATGAGCTTTTATCTCTCTCCCCTCACCACAAATCAGATTCTTCTGAGGAGTTCCCAGTACATTATCCTTTCCCCTTTGTAATTACCTTAACAAGCTCCAGCTGTTTTTATTCTCAGAAGGTTTACTTCCCCTGATATACAGCTGCCTACCCCCTTCGTAAGTGCTGGTCCTGAATGAGCTTTTTTCTCTGTTCCCTCACCACAATCCAGATTCTTTTGGGGAGTTACCAGTACAATAACCATACCAGGAAGTACTTAATTTATTAAGCTACTGCTTTTCTTAATCTCAGTGGAGATATTTACTGATAAACAGCTACCTACGCAGCATGTTCATGTCGTTCCTAAATGAGCTTTTATCTCTCTCCCCTCACCACAAATCAGATTCTTCTGAGGAGTTCCCAGTACATTATCCTTTCCCCTGTGTAATTACCTTAACAAGCTCCAGCTGTTTTTATTCTCAGAAGGTTTACCTCCCTGATATACAGCTGCCTACCCCCTTCGTAAGTGCAGGTCCTAAATGAGCTTTTTTCTCTGTTCCCTCACCACAATCCAGATTCTTTTGGGGAGTTACCAGTACAGTAACCATACCAGGAAGTACTTAATTTATTAAGCTACTGCTTTTCTTAATCTCAGTGGAGATATTTACTGATAAACAGCTACCTACGCAGCATGTTCATGTCGTTCCTAAATGAGCTTTTATCTCTCTCCCCTCACCACAATCAGATTCTTCTGAGGAGTTCCAAGTACATTATCCTTTCCCCTGTGTAATTACCTTAACAAGCTCCAGCTGTTTTATTCTCAGAAGGTTTACTCCTGATATACAGCTGCCTACCCCCTTCGTAAGTGCAGGTCATAAATGAGATTTTTTCTCTGTTCCCTCACCACAATCCAGATTCTTCTGGGGAGTTACCAGTACAGTAACCATACAGGAAGTACTTAATTTATTAAGCTACTGCTTTTCTTAATCTCAGTGGAGATATTTACTGATGAACAGCTACCTACGCAGCATGTTCATGTCGTTCCTAAATGAGCTTTTATCTCTCTCCCCTCACCACAAATCAGATTCTTCTGAGGAGTTCCCAGTACATTATCCTTTCCCCTGTGTAATTACCTTACAAGCTCAGCTGTTTTTATTCTCAGAAGGTTTACTCCCTGATATACAGCTGCCTACCCCCTTCGTAAGTACAGGTCCTAAATGAGCATTTTTCTCTGTTCCCTCACCACAATCCAGATTCTTTTGGGGAGTTACCAGTACAGTACCATACCAGGAAGTACTTAATTTATTGAGCTACTGCTTTTCTTAATCTCAGTGGTGATATTTACTGATAAACAGCTACCTACGCAGCATGTTCATGTCATTCCTAAATGAGCTTTTATCTCTCTCCCCTCACCACAAATCAGATTCTTCTGAGGAGTTCCCAGTACATTATCCTTTCCCCTGTGTAATTAGCTTAACAAGCTCCAGCTGTTTTTATTCTCAGAAGGTTTACTCCTGATATACAGCTGCCTACCCCCTTCGTAGTGCAGGTCCTAAATGAGCTTTTTTCTCTGTTCCCTCACCACAATCCAGATTCTTTTGGGGAGTTACCAGTACAGTAACCATACCAGGAAGTACTTAATTTATTAAGCTACTGCTTTTCTTAATCTCAGTGGAGATATTTACTGATAAACAGCTACCTACGCAGCATGTTCATGTCGTTCCTAAATGAGCTTTTATCTCTCTCCCCTCACCACAAATCAAGATTCTTCTGAGGAGTTCCCAGTACATTATCCTTTCCCCTGTGTAATTACCTTAACAAGCTCCAGCTGTTTTCATTCTCAGAAGGTTTACTCCCTGATATACAGCTGCCTACCCCCTTCGTAAGTGCAGGTCCTAAATGAGCTTTTTTCTCTGTTCCCTCACCACAATCCAGATTCTTTTGGGGAGTTACCAGTACAGTAACCATACCAGGAAGTACTTAATTTATTAAGCTACTGCTTTTCTTAATCTCAGTGGAGATATTTACTGATAAACAGGTACCTACGCAGCATGTTCATGTCGTTCCTAAATGAGCTTTTATCTCTCTCCCCTCACCACAAATCAGATTCTTCTGAGGAGTTCCCAGTACATTATCCTTTCCCCTGTGTAATTACCTTAACAAGCTCCAGCTGTTTTTATTCTCAGAAGGTTTACTCCCTGATATACAGCTGCCTACCCCCTTGGTAAGTGCAGGTCCTAAATGAGCTTTTTTCTCTGTTCCCTCACCACAATCCAGATTCTTTTGGGGAGTTACCAGTACAGTAACCATACCAGGAAGTACTTAATTTATTAAGCTATTGCTTTTCTTAATCTCAGTGGAGATATTTACTGATAAAACAGCTACCTACGCAGCATGTTCATGTCGTTCCTAAATGAGCTTTTATCTCTCTCCCCTCACCACAAATCAGATTCTTCTGAGGAGTTCCCAGTACATTATCCTTTCCCCTGTGTAATTACCCTTAACAAGCTCAGCTGTTTTCATTCTCAGAAGGTTTACTCCCTGATATACAGCTGACTACCCCCTTCGTAAGTGCAGGTCCTAAATGAGCTTTATTCTCTGTTCACTCACCACAATCCAGATTCTTTTGGGTAGTTACCAGTACAGTAACCATACCAGGAAGTACTTAATTTATTAAGCTACTGCTTTTCTTAATCTCAGTGGAGATATTTACTGATAAACAGCTACCTACGCAGCATGTTCATGTCGTTCCTAAATGAGCTTTTATCTCTCTCCCCTCACCACAAATCAGATTCTTCTGAGGAGTTCCAGTACATTATCCTTTCCCCTGTGTAATTACCTTAACAAGCTCCAGCTGTTTTTATTCTCAGAAGGTTTACTCCCCGATATACAGCTGCCTACCCCCTCGTAAGTGCAGGTCCTAAATGAGCTTTTTTCTCTGTTCCCTCACCACAATCCAGATTCTTTTGGGGAGTTACCAGTGCAGTAACCATACCAGGAAGTACTTAATTTATTAAGCTACTGCTTTTCTTAATCTCAGTGGAGATATTTACTGATAAACAGCTACCTAAGCAGCATGTTCATGTCGTTCCTAATGAGCTTTTATCTCTCTCCCCGCACCACAAATCAGATTCTTCTGAGGAGTTCCCAGTACAATATCCTTTCCCCTGTGTATTACCTTAACAAGCTCCAGCTGTTTTTATTCTCCGAAGGTTTACTCCCTGTTATACAGCTGCCTACCCCCTTCGTAAGTGCAGGTCCTAAATGAGCTTTTTTCTCTGTTCCCTCACCACAATCCAGATTCTTTTGGGGAGTTACCAGTACAGTAACCATACCAGGAAGTACTTAAGTTATTAAGCTACTGCTTTTCTTAACCCTCAGTGGAGATGTTTACTGATAAACAGCTACCTACGCAGCATGTTCATGTCGTTCCTAAATGAGCTTTTATCTCTCTCCCCTCACCACAAATCAGATTCTTCTGAGGAGTTCCAAGTACATTATCCTTTCCCCTGTGTAATTACCTTAACAAGCTCCAGCTGTTTTTATTCTCAGAAGGTTTACTCCCTGATATACAGCTGCCTACCCACTTCGTAAGTGCAGGTCATAAATGAGCTTTTTTCTCTGTTCCCTCACCACAATCCAGATTCTTCTGGGGAGTTACCAGTACAGTAACCATACCAGGAAGTACTTAATTTATTAAGCTACTGCTTTCTTAATCTCAGTGGAGATATTACTGATAAAACAGCTACCTACGCAGCATGTACATGTCGTTCCTAAATGAGCTTTTATCTCTCTCCCCTCACCACAAATCAGATTCTTCTGTGGAGTTCCCAGTACATTATCCTTTCCCCTTGTGTAATTACCTTAACAAGCTCCAGCTGTTTTTATTCTCAGAAGGTTTACTCCCTGATATACAGCTGCCTACCCCCTTCGTAAGTACAGGTCCTAAATGAGCATTTTTCTCTGTTCCCTCACCACAATCCAGATTCTTTTGGGGAGTTACCAGTACAGTAAACCATACCAGGAAGTACTTAATTTATTGACCTACTGCTTTTCTTAATCTCAGTGGTGATATTTACTGATAAACAGCTACCTACGCAGCATGTTCATGTCATTCCTAAATGAGCTTTTATCTCTCTCCCCTCACCACAAATCAGATTCTTCTGAGGAGTTCCAGTACATTATCCTTTCCCCTGTGTAATTACCTTAACAAGCTCCAGCTGTTTTCATTCTCAGAAGGTTTACTCCCTGATATACAGCTGCCTACCCCCTTCGTAAGTGCAGGTCCTAAATGAGCTTTATTCTCTGTTCCCTCACCACAATCCAGATTCTTTTGGGTAGTTACCAGTACAGTAACCATACCAGGAAGTACTTAATTTATTAAGCTACTGCTTTTCTTAATCTCAGTGGAGATATTTACTGAAAAAACAGCTACCTACGCAGCATGTTAATGTCGTTCCTAAATGAGCTTTTATCTCTCTCCCCTCACCACAAAACAGATTCTTCTGAGGAGTTCCCAGTACATTATCCTTTCCCCTGTGTAATTACCTTAACAAGCTCCAGCTGTTTTTATTCTCAGAAGGTTTACTCCCTGATATACAGCTGCCTACCCCCTTCGTAAGTGCTGGTCCTGAATGAGCTTTTTTCTCTGTTCCCTCACCACAATCCAGATTCTTTTGGGGAGTTACCAGTACAGTAACCATACCAGGAAGTACTTAATTTATTAAGCTACTGCTTTTCTTAATCTCAGTGGAGATATTTACTGATAAACAGCTACCTACGCAGCATGTTCATGTCGTTCCTAAATGAGCTTTTATCTCTCTCCCCTCACCACAAATCAGATTCTTCTGAGGAGTTCCCAGTACATTATCCTTTCCCCTGTGTAATTACCTTAACAAGCTCCAGCTGTTTTTATTCTCAGAAGGTTTACTCCCCGTATACAGCTGCCTACCCCCTTCGTAAGTGCAGGTCCTAAATGAGCTTTTTTCTCTGTTCCCCTCACCACAATCCAGATTCTTTTGGGGAGTTACCAGTGCAGTAACCATACCAGGAAGTACTTAATTTATTAAGCTACTGCTTTTCTTAATCTCAGTGGAGATATTTACTGATAAACAGCTACCTACGCAGCATGTTCATGTCGTTCCTAAATGAGCTTTATCTCTCTCCCCTCACCACAAATCAGATTCTTCTGAGGAGTTCCAAGTACATTATCCTTTCCCCTGTGTAATTACCCTTAACAAGCTCCAGCTGTTTTTATTCTCAGAAGGTTTACTCCCTGATATACAGCTGCCCTACCCACTTCGTAAGTGCAGGTCATAAATGAGCTTTTTTCTCTGTTCCCTCACCACAATCCAGATTCTTCTGGGGAGTTACCAGTACAGTAACCATACCAGGAAGTACTTAATTTATTAAGCTACTGCTTTTCTTAATCTCAGTGGAGATATTTACTGATAAACAGTTACCTACGCAGCATGTACATGTCGTTCCTAAATGAGCTTTTATCTCTCTCCCCTCACCACAAATCAGATTCTTCTGTGGAGTTCCCAGTACATTATCCTTTCCCCTGTGTAATTACCTTAACAAGTTCCAGCTGTTTTTATTCTCAGAAGGTTTACTCCCTGATATACAGCTGCCTACCCCCTTCGTAAGTACAGGTCCTAAATGAGCATTTTTCTCTGTTCCCTCACCACAATCCAGATTCTTTTGGGGAGTTACCAGTACAGTAACCATACCAGGAAGTACTTAATTTATTGAGCTACTGCTTTTCTTAATCTCAGTGGTGATATTTACTGATAAACAGCTACCTACGCAGCATGTTCATGTCATTCCTAAATGAGCTTTTATCTCTCTCTCCTCACCACAAATCAGATTCTTCTGAGGAGTTCCCAGTACATTATCCTTTCCCCTGTGTAATTAGCTTAACAAGCTCCAGCTGTTTTTATTCTCAGAAGGTTTACTCCCTGATATACAGCCGCCTACCCCCTTCGTAAGTGCAGGTCCTAAATGAGCTTTTTTCTCTGTTCCCTCACCACAATCCAGATTCTTTTGGGGAGTTACCAGTACAGTAACCATACCAGGAAGTACTTAATTTATTAAGGTACTGCTTTTCTTAATCTCAGTGGAGATATTTACTGATAAACAGCTACCTACGCAGCATGTTCATGTCGTTCCTTAATGAGCTTTTATCTCTCTCCTCTCACCACAAATCAGATTCTTCTGAGGAGTTCCCAGTACATTATCCTTTCCCCTGTGTAATTACCTTAACAAGCTCCAGCTGTTTTTATTCTCAGAAGGTTTACTCCCTGATATACAGCTGCCTACCCACTTCGTAAGTGCAGGTCATAAATGAGCTTTTTTCTCTGTTCCCTCACCACAATCCAGATTCTTCTGGGGAGTTACCAGTACAGTAACCATACCAGGAAGTACTTAATTTATTAAGCTACTGCTTTTCTTAATCTCAGTGGAGATATTTACTGATAAACAGCTACCTACGCAGCATGTTCATGTCGTTCCTAATGAGCTTTTATCTCTCTCCCCTCACCACAAATCAGATTCTTCTGAGGAGTTCCCAGTATATTATCCTTTCCCCCTGTGTAATTACCTTAACAAGCTCCAGCTGTTTTTATTCTCAGAAGGTTTACTCCCTGATATACAGCTGCCTACCCCCTTAGTAAGTGCAGGTCCTAAATGAGCTTTTTTCTCTATTCCCTCACCACAATCCAGATTCTTTTGGGGAGTTACCAGTACAGTAACCATACCAGGAAGTACTTAATTTATTGATCTACTGCTTTTCTTAATCTCAGTGGAGATATTTACTGATAAACAGCTACCTACGCAGCATGTTCATGTCATTCCTCAATGAGCTTTTATCTCTCTCCCCTCACCACAAATCAGATTCTTCTGAGGAGTTCCCAGTACATTATCCTTTCCCCTGTGTAATTAGTTTAACAAGCTCCAGCTGTTTTTATTCTCAGAAGGTTTACTCCCTGATATACAGCTGCCTACCCCCTTCGTAAGTGCAGGTCCTAAATGAGCTTTTTTCTCTGTTCCCTCACCACAATCCAGATTCTTTTGGGGAGTTACCAGTACAGTAACCATACCAGGAAGTACTTAATTTATTAAGCTACTGCTTTTCTTAATCTCAGTGGAGATATTTACTGATAAACAGCTACCTACGCAGCATGTTCATGTCGTTCCTAAATGAGCTTTTATCTCTCTCCCCTCACCACAAATCAGATTCTTCTGAGGAGTTCCCAGTACATTATCCTTTCCCCTGTGTAATTACCTTAACAAGCTCCACGCTGTTTTTATTCTCAGAAGGTTTACCTCCTGATATACAGCTGCCTACCCCCTTCGTAAGTGCACTTCCTAAATGAGCTTTTTTCTCTGTTCCCTCACCACTATCCAGATTCTTTTGGGGAGTTACCAGTACAGTAACCATACCAGGAAGTACTTAATTTATTAAGCTACTGCTTTTCTTAATCTCAGTGGGGATATTTACTGATAAACAGCTACTACGCAGCATGTTCATGTCGTTCCTAAATGAGCTTTTATCTCTCTCCCCTCACCACAAATCAGATTCTTCTGAGGAGTTCCCAGTACATTATCCTTTCCCCTGTGTAATTAACTTAACAAGTTCCAGCTGTTTTTATTCTCAGATGGTTTGCTCCCTGATATACAGCTGCCTACCCCCTTCGTAAGTGCAGGTCCTAAATGAGCTTTTTTCTCTGTTCCCTCACCACAATCCAGATTCTTTTGGGGAGTTACCAGTACAGTAACCATTACCAGGAAGTACTTAATTTATTAAGCTACTGCTTTTCTTAATCTCAGTGGAGATATTTACTGATTAACAGCTATCTACGCAGCATGTTCATGTCGTTCCTAAATGAGCTTTTATCTCTCTCCCCTCACCACAAATCAGATTCTTCTGAGGAGTTCCCAGTACATTATCCTTTCCCTGTGTAATTACCTTAACAAGCTCCAGCTGTTTTTATTCTCAGAAGGTTTACTCCCTGATATACTGCTGCCTACCCCCTTCGTAAGTGCAGGTCCTAAATGAGCTTTTTTCTCTGTTCCCTCACCACAATCCAGATTCTTTTGGGGAGTTACCAGTACAGTAACCATACCAGGAAGTACTTAATTTATTAAGCTACTGCTTTTTCTTAATCTCAGTGGAGATATTTACTGATAAACAGCTACCTACGCAGCATGTTCATGTCGTTCCAAAATGAGCTTTTATCTCTCTCCCCTCACCACAAATCAGATTCTTCTGAGGAGTTCCCAGTACATTATCCTTTCCCCTGTGTAATTAACTTAACAAGTTCCAGCTGTTTTTATTCTCAGAAGGTTTGCTCCCTGATATACAGCTGCCTACCCCCCTTCGTAAGTGCAGGTCCTAAAATGAGCTTTTTTCTCTGTTCCCTCACCACAATCCAGATTCTTTTGGGGAGTTACCAGTACAGTAACCATACCAGGAAGTACTTAATTTATTAAGCTACTGCTTTTCTTAATCTCAGTGGAGGATATTTACTGATTAACAGCTACCTACGCAGCATGTTCATGTCGTTCCTAAATGAGCTTTTATCTCTCTCCCCTCACCACAAATAAGATTCTTCTGAGGAGGTACCAGTACATTATCCTTTCCCCTGTGTAATTACCTTAACAAGCTCCAGCTGTTTTTATTCTCAGAAGGTTTACTCCCTGATATACAGCTGCCTACCCCCTTCGTAAGTGCAGGTCCTAAATGAGCTTTTTTCTCTGTTCGCTCACCACAATCCAGATTCTTTTGGGGAGTTACCAGTACAGTAACCATACCAGGAAGTACTTAATTTATTAAGCTACTGCTTTTCTTAATCTCAGTGGAGATATTACTGATAAACAGCTACCTACGCAGCATGTTCATGTCGTTCCTAAATGAGCTTTTATCTCTCTCCCCTCACCACAAATCAGATTCTTCTGAGGAGTTCCCAGTACATTATGCTTTCCCCTGTATAATTACCTTAACAAGCTCCAGCTGTTTTTATTCTCAGAAGGTTTACTCCCTGATATACAGCTGCCTACCCCCTTCGTAAGTGCAGGTCCTAAATGAGCTTTTTTTCTCTGTTCCCTCACCACAATCCAGATTCTTTTGGGTTGTTACCAGTACAGTAACCATACCAGGAAGTACTTAATTTATTAAGCTACTGCTTTTCTTAATCTCAGTGGAGATATTTACTGATAAACAGCTACCTACGCAGCATGTTCATGTCGTTCCTAAATGAGCTTTTATCTCTCTCCCCTCACCACAAATCAGATTCTTCTGAGGAGTTCCCAGTACATTATCCTTTCCCCTGTGTAATTACCTTAACAAGCTCCAGCTGTTTTTAGTCTCAGAAGGTTACTCCTGATATACAGCTGCCTACCCCCTTCGTAAGTGCAGGTCCTGAATGATCTTTTTTCTCTGTTCCCTCACCACAATCCAGATTCTTTTTGGCAGTTACCAGTACAGTAACCATACCAGGAAGTACTTAATTTATTAAGCTACTGCTTTTCTTAATCTCAGTGGAGATATTTACTGATAAACAGCTACTAACGCAACATGTTCATGTCGTTCCTAAATGAGCTTTTATCTCTCTCCCCTCACCACAAATCAGATTCTTCTGAGGAGTTCCCAGTACATTATCCTTTCCCCTGTGTAATTACCTAACAAGCTCCAGCTGTTTTTATTCTCAGAAGGTTTACTCCCTGATATACAGCTGCCTACCCCCCTTCGTAAGTGCAGGTCCTAAATTAGCTTTTTTCTCTGTTCCCTCACCACAATCCAGATTCTTTGGGGAGTTACCAGTACAGTAACCATACCAGGAAGTACTTAATTTATTAGCTACTGCTTTTCTTAATCTCAGTGGAGATATTTACTGATAAACAGCTACCTACGCAGCATGTTCATGTCGTTCCTAAATGCGCTTTTATCTCTCTCCCCTCACCACAAATTCAGATTCTTCTGAGGAGTTTCCAGTACATTATCCTTTCCCCTGTGTAATTACCTTAACAAGCTCCAGCTGTTTTTTATTCTCAGAAGGTTTACTCCCTGATATACAGCTGCCTACCCCCTTCGTAAGTGCAGGTCCTGAATGAGCTTTTTTCTGTTCCCTCACCCAATCCAGATTCTTTTGGGGAGTTACCAGTACAGTAACCATACCAGGAAGTACTTAATTTATTAAGCTACTGCTTTTCTTAATCTCAGTGGAGATATTTACTGATAAAACAGCTTCCTACGCAGCATGTTCATGTCGTTCCTAAATGAGCTTATATCTCTCTCCCCTCACCACAAATCAGATTCTTCTGAGGAGTTCCCAGTACATTATCCTTTCCCCTGTGTAATTACCTTAACAAGCTCCAGCTCTTTTATTCTCAGAAGGTTTACTCCTGATATACAGCTGCCTACCCCCTTCTTAAGTGCAGGTCCTGAATGAGCTTTTTTCTCTGTTCCCTCACCACAATCCAGATTCTTTTGGGGAGTTACCAGTACAGTAACCATACAGGAAGTACTTACTTATTAAGCTACTGCTTTTCTTAATCTCAGTGGAGATATTTACTGATAAACAGCTACCTACGCAGCATGTTCATGTCGTTCCTAAATGAGCTTTTATCTCTCTCCCCTCACCACAAATCAGATTCTTCTGAGGAGTTCCCTGTACATTATCCTTTCCCATGTGTAATACCTTAACAAGCTCCAGCTGTTTTTATTCTCAGAAGGTTTACTCCCTGATATACAGCTGCCTACCCCCTTCGTAAGTGCAGGTCCTAAATGAGCTTTTTTCTCTGTTCCCTCACCACAATCCAGATTCTTTTGGGGAGTTACCAGTACAGTAACCATACCAGGAAGTACTTAATTTATAAGCTACTGCTTTTCTTAATCTCAGTGGAGATATTTACTGATAAACAGCTACCTACGCAGCATGTTCATGTCGTTCCTAAATGAGCTTTTATCTCTCTCCCCTCACCACAAATCAGATTCTTCTGAGGAGTTCCCAGTACATTATCCTTTCCCTGTGTAATTACCTTAACAAGCTCCAGCTGTTTTTATTCTCAGAAGGTTTACTCCCTGATATACAGCTGCCTACCCCCTTCGTAAGTGCAGGTCCTAAATGAGCTTTTTTCTCTGTTCCCTCACCACAATCCAGATTCTTTTGGGGAGTTACCAGTACAGTAACCATACCAGGAAGTACTTAATTTATTAAGCTACTTCTTTTCTTAATCTCAGTGGAGATATTTACTGATAAACAGCTACCTACGCAGCATGTTCATGTCGTTCCTAAATGAGCTTTTATCTCCTCCCCTCACCACAAATCAGATTCTTCTGAGGAGTTCCCAGTACATTATCCTTTCCCCTGTGTAATTACCTTAACAAGCTCCAGCTGTTTTTATTCTCAGAAGGTTTACTCCCTGATATACAGCTGCCTACCCCCTTCGTAAGTGCAGGTCCTAAATGAGCTTTTTTCTCTGTTCCCTCACCACAATCCAGATTCTTTGGGGAGTTCCCAGTACAGTAACCATACCAGGAAGTACTTAATGTATTAAGCTACTGCTTTTCTTAATCTCAGTGGAGATATTTACTGATAAACAGCTACCTATGAAGCATGTTCATGTCGTTCCTAAATGAGCTTTTATCTCTCTCCCCCTCACCACAAATCAGAGTCTTCTGAGGAGTTCCAGTACATTATCCTTTCCCCTGTGTAATTACCTTAACAAGCTCCAGCTGTTTTTATTCTCAGAAGGTTTACTCCCTGATATACAGCTGCCTACCCCCCTTCGTAAGTGCAGGTCCTAAATGAGCTTTTTTCTCTGTTCGCTCACCACAATCCAGATTCTTTTGAGGAGTTACCAGTACAGTAACCATACCAGGAAGTACTTAATTTATTAAGCTACTGCTTTTCTTAATCTCAGTGGAGATATTTACTGATAAACAGCTACCTACGCAGCATGTTCATGTCGTTCCTAAATGAGCTTTTATCTCTCTCCCCCTCACCACAAATCAGATTCTTCTGAGGAGTTCCCAGTACATTATCCTTTCCCCTGTGTAATTACCTTAACAAGCTCCAGCTGTTTTTATCTCAGAAGGTTTACTCCTGATATACAGCTGCCTACCCGCTTCGTAAGTGCAGGTCCTAAATGAGCTTTTTTCTCTGTTCCCTCACCACAATCCAGGTTGTTTTGGGGAGTTACCAGTACAGTAACCATACCAGGAAGTACTTAATTTATTAAGCTACTGCTTTTCTTAATCTCAGTGGAGATATTTACTGATAAACAGCTACCTACGCCAGCATGTTCATGTCGTTCCTAAATGAGCTTTTATCTCTCTCCCCTCACCACGAATCAGATTCTTCTGAGGAGTTCCCAGTACATTATCCTTTCCCCTGTGTAATTACCTTAACAAGCTCCAGCTGTTTTTATTCTCAGAAGGTTTACTCCCTGATATACAGCTGCCTACCCCCTTCGTATGTGCAAGTCCTAAATGAGCTTTTTTCTCTGTTCCCTCACCACTATACAGATTCTTTTGGGAGTTACCAGTACAGTAACCATACCAGGAAGTACTTAATTTATTAAGCTACTGCTTTTCTTAATCTCAGTGGGGATATTTACTGATAAACAGCTACCTACGCAGCATGTTCATGTCGTTCCTAAATGAGCTTTTATCTCTCTCCCCTCACCACAAATCAGATTCTTCTGAGGAGTTCCCAGTACATTATCCTTTCCCCTGTGTAGTTAACTTAACAAGTTCCAGCTGTTTTTATTCTCAGAATGTTTGCTCCCTGATATACATCTGCCTACCCCCTTCGTAAGTGCAGGTCCTAAATCAGCTTTTTTCTCTGTTCCCTCACCACAATCCAGATTCTTTTGGGGAGTGTCCAGTACAGTAACCATACCAGGAAGTACTTAATTTATTAAGCTACTGCTTTTCTTAATCTCAGTGGACATATTTACTGATAAACAGCTACCTATGCAGCATGTTCATGTCGTTCCTAAATGAGCTTTTATCTCTCTCCCCTCACCACAAATCAGATTCTTCTGAGGATTTCCAGTACATTATCCTTTCCCTTGTGTAATTACCTTCACAAGCTCCAGCTGTTTTTATTCTCAGAAGGTTTACTCCCTGATATGCAGCTTCCTACCCCCTTCGTAAGTGCAGGTCCTAAATGTGCTTTTTTCTCTGTTCCCTCACCACAATCCAGATTCTTTTGGGAGTTGCCAGTACAGTAACCATACCAGGAAGTACTTAATTTATTATGCTACTGCTTTTCTTAATCTCTGTGGAGATATTTACTGATAAACAGCTACCTACGCAGCATGTTCATGTCGTTCCTAAATGAGTTTTATCTCTCTCCCCTCACCACAATTCAGATTCTTCTGAGGAGTTCCCAGTACATTATCCTTTCCCCTGTGTAATTACCTTAACAAGCTCCAGCTGTTTTTATTCTCAGAAGGTTTACTCCCTGATATACAGCTGCGTACCCCTTCGTAAGTGCAGGTCCTAAATGAGATTTTTTCTATGTTCCCTCACCACAATCCAGATTCTTCTGGGGAGTTATCAGTACAGTAACCATACCAGGAAGTACTTAATTTATTAAGCTACTGCTTTTCGTAATCTCAGTGGAGATATTTACTGATAACCAGCTACCTACGCAGCATGTTCATGTCGTTCCTAAATGAGATTTTATCTCTCTGACCTCACCACAAATCAGATTCTTCTGAGGAGTTCCCAGTACATTATCCTTTCCCTGTGTAATTACCTTAACAAGCTCCAGCTGTTTTTATTCTCAGAAGGTTTACTCCCTGATATACAGCTGCCTACCCCCTTCGTAAGTGCAGGTCCTAAATGAGCTTTTTTCTCTGTTCCCTCACCACAATCCAGATTCTTTTGGGGAGTTACCAGTACAGTAACCATACAAGGAAGTACTTAATTTATTAAGCTACTGCTTTTCTTAATCTCAGTGGAGATATTTACTGATAAACAGCTACCTACGCAGCATGTTCATTTCGTTCCTAAATGAGCTTTTATCTCTCTCCCCTCACCACAAATCAGATTCTTCTGAGGAGTTCCCAGTACATTATGCTTTCCCCTGTGTAATTACCTTAACAAGTTCCAGCTGTTTTTATTCTCACAAGGTTTACTCCCTGATATACAGCTGCCTAACCCCTTCGTAAGTGCAGGTCCTAAATGAGCTTTTTTCTCTCTTCCCTCACCACAATCCAGATTCTTTTGGGGGAGTTACCAGTACAGTAACCATACCAGGAAGTACTTAATTTATTAAGCTACTGCTTTTCTTAATCTCAGTGGAGATATTTACTGATAAACAGCTACCTATGCAGCATGTTCATGTCGTTCTTAATGAGCTTTTATCTCTCTCCCCTCACCACAAATCAGATTCTTCTGAGGAGTTCCCAGTACATTATCCTTTCCCCTGTGTAATTACCTTAACAAGCTCCAGCTGTTTTTATTCTCAGAAGGTTTACTGCCTGATATACAGCTGCCTACCCCCTTCGTAAGTGCAGGTATGTTGGAGAATTAAAGTCTCCAACCAGTGGAAAAATTTTGCCCCCGGCAAGGTTACTCTGATGCCTCATTAGCACACTAATAGGCCCTTGGGAATACATTCCCAGTAAGGAGTTTCTGGTGTTTGTGGGCCCAAGGAAGCCACCAGTTGTTGTGAAAATCTCCTTTTTCCCCCTACTTAGCAAGTCGCCCTGAGGAGACTTGCTAGACCGGCTGCCTTTAGTGTTAGATTCTCTCTGTAATCAGGAAAGTCTCCTCACTAGATTCTCACTGTAAACAGGAAAGTCTCCTCACTGTTATTTCACAAGTATTTGGAGAAGTCAAGATTGATGTTATCTAGCCTTAAGGAGATAGTAGCTAGGATATAATTATAGTTCTACCTCGGTTGTATACAGTTCCTTGTTTTGATATCAATAATCTTTGTAGTCACTACCTCCTGTAATTAGAAAGGCATTTGTATCAAGTTCCTGCCCTGACGGTAGGAAATTACCTCCACTTCTGTATTTGAGACAAATGTCATGCTGTATTGATCTTTTACCCTGTAATTGTAAAATTGGTTTCTAACCCTATATAAAACCTGGCCCTCTTGGAATAAAGTATGCATTGGTTCACTCGCCGTGCATTCCCCGTGTCCTGATTTCGACTGCAGTT
Source organism: Perognathus longimembris pacificus (assembly GCF_023159225.1). Classification (NCBI taxonomy): domain Eukaryota; kingdom Metazoa; phylum Chordata; class Mammalia; order Rodentia; family Heteromyidae; genus Perognathus; species Perognathus longimembris. Next base: position 26,138 of record NW_025961085.1, read on the forward strand.
ACCCAGGTTCAACACAGGTCCTAAATGAGCTTTTTTCTCTGTTCCCTCACCACAATCCAGATTCTTTTGGGGAGTTACAGTACAGTAACCATACCAGGAAGTACTTAATTTATTAAACTACTGCTTTTCTTAATCTCAGTGGAGATATTTATTGATAAACAGATACCTACGCAGCATGTTCATGTCGTTCCTAAATGAGCTTTTATCTCTCTCCCCTCAGCACGAATCAGATTCTTCTGAGGAGTTCCAAGTACATTACCCTTTCCCCTGTGTAATTACCTTAACAAGCTCCAGCTGTTTTTATTCTCAGAAGGTTTACTCCCTGATATACAGCTGTCTACCCCCTTCGTAACTGCAGGTCCTAAATGAGCTTTTTTCTCTGTTCCCTCACCACAAACCAGATTCTTTTGAGGAGTTACCAGTACAGTAACCGTACCAGGAAGTACTTAATTTATTAAGCTACTGCTTTTCTTAATCTCAGTGGAGATATTTACTGATAAACACCTACCTACGCAGCATGTTCATTTCGTTCCTAAATGAGCTTTTATCTCTCTCCCCTCACCACAAATCAGATTCTTCTGAGGAGTTCCAGTACATTCTCCTTTCCCCTGTGTAATTATCTTAACAAACTCCAGCTGTTTTTATTCTCAGAAGGTTTACTCCCTGATATACAGCTGCCTAACCCCTTCGTAATTGCAGGTCCTAAATGAGCTATTTTCTCTGTTCCCTCACCACAATCCAGATTCTTTTGGGGAGATACCAGTACAGTAACCATACCAGGAAGTACTTAATTTATTAAGCTACTGCTTTTCTTAATCTCGTGGAGATATTTACTGATAAACAGCTACCTACGCAGCATGTTCATGTCGTTCCTAAATGAGCTTTTATCTCTCTCTCCCCCTCACCACAAATCAGTTTCTTCTGAGGAGTTCCCAGTACATTATCCTTTCCCCTGTGTAATTACCTTAACAAGCTCCAGCTGTTTTTATTCTCAGGAGGTTTACTCCCTCATATACAGCTGCCTACCCCCTTCGTAAGTGCAGGTCCTAAATGAGCTTTTTTCTCTGTTCCCTCACCACAATCCAGATTCTTTTGGGGAGTTACCAGTACAGTAAGCATACCAGGAAGTACTTAATTATTAAGCTACTGCTTTTCTTAATCTCAGTGGAGATATTTAGTGATAAACAGCAACCTACGCAGCATGTTCATGTCTTTCCTAAATGAGCTTTTATCTCTCTCCCTTCACCACAAATCAGATTCTTCTGAGGAGTTCCCAGTACATTATCCTTTCCCCTGTGTAATTACCTTAACAAGCTCCAGCTGTTTTTATTCTCAGAAGGTTTACTCCCTGATATACAGCTGCCTACCCCCTTCGTAAGTGCAGGTCCTAAATGAGCTTTTTTCTCTGTTCCCTCACCACAATCCAGATTCTCTTGGGGAGTTACCAGTACAGTAACCATACCAGGAAGTACTTAATTTATTAAGCTACTGCTTTTCTTAATCTCAGTGGAGATATTTACTGATAAACAGCAACCTACGCAGCATGTTCATGTCTTCCTAAATGAGCTTTTATCTCTCTCCCCTCACCACAAATCAGATTCTTCTGAGGAGTTCCCAGTACATTATCCTTTCCCCTGTGTAATTACCTTAACAAGCTCCAGCAGTTTTTTTCTCAGAAGGTTTACTCCCTGATGTACAGCTGCCTACCCCCTTCGTAAGTGCAGGTCCTAAATGAGCTTTTTTCTCTGTTCCCTCACCACAATCCCGATTATTTTAGGAAGTTACCAGTACAGTAAAAATACCAGGAAGTACTTAATTTCTTAAGCTACTGCTTTTCTTAATCTCAGTGGAGATATTTACTGATAAACAGCTACCTACGCAGCATGTTCATGTCGTTCCTAAATGAGCTTTTATCTCTCTCCCCTGAACACAAATCAGATCCTTCTGAGGAGTTCCCCGTACATTATTCTTTCCTCTGTTTAATTACCTTAACAAGCTCCAGCTGTTTTTATTCTCAGAAGGTTTACTCCCTGATATACAGCTGCCTACCCCCTCCGAAAGTGCAGGTCCTAAATGAGATTTTTTCTCTGTTCCCTCACCACAATCCAGATTCTTTTGGGCAGTTACCAGTACAGTAACCATACCAGGAAGTACTTAATTTATTAAGCTACTGATTTTCTTAATCTCAGTGGAGATATTTACTGATAAACAGCTACCTACGCATCATGTTCATGTCGTTCCTAAATGAGCTTTAATCTCTCCCCCTCACCACAAATCCGATTCTTCTACGGAGTTCCCAGTACATTATCCTTTCCCCCTGTGTAATTACCTTAACAAGCTCCAGCTGTTTTTATTCTCAGAAGGTTTACTCCCTGATATACAGCTGCCTACCCTCTCCGTAAGTGCAGGTCCTAAATGAGCTTTTTTCTCTGTTCCCTCACCACAATCCAGATTCTTTTGGGAGTTACCAGTACAGTAACCATACCAGGAAGTACTTAATTTATTAAGCTACTGCTTTTCTTAATCTCAGTGGAGATATTTACTGATAAACAGCTACCTACGCAGCATGTTCATGTCGTTCCTAAATGAGCTTTTATCTCTCTCCCCTCACCACAAATCAGATTCTTCTGAGGAGTTCCCAGTACATTATCCTTTCCCCTGTGTAATTACCTTAACAAGCTCCAGCTGTTTTTATTCTCAGTAGGTTTACTCCCTGATATACAAATTCCTACCCCCCTTCGTAAGTGCAGGTCCTAAATGAGCTTTTTTCTCTGTTCCCTCACCGCAATCCAGATTCTTTTGGGGAGTTACCAGTACAGTAACCATACCAGGAAGTACTTAATTTATTAAGCTACTGCTTTTCTTAATCTCAGTGGAGATATTTACTGATAAACAGCTACGTATGCAGCATGTTCATGTCGTTCCGAAATGAGCTTTTATCTCTCCTCCCCTCACCACAAATCAGATTCTTCTGAGGAGTTCCCAGTACATTATCCTTTCCCCTGTGTAATTACCTTAACAAGCTCCAGCTGTTTTTATTCTCAGAAGTTTTACTCCCTGATATACAGATGCCTACCCCCTACGTAAGTGCAGGTCCTAAATGAGCTTTTTTCTCTGTTCCCTCACCACAATCCAGATTCTTTTGGGGAGTTACCAGTACAGTAACCATACCAGGAAGTACTTAATTTATTAAGCTACTGCTTTTCTTAATCTCAGTGGAGATATTTACTGATAAACAGCTACCTACGCAGCATGTTCATTTCATTCCTAAATGAGCTTTTATCTCTCTCCCGTCACCACATATCAGATTCTTCTGAGGAGTTCCCAGTACATTATCCTTTCCCCTGTGTAATTACCTTAACAAGCTCCAGCTGTTTTTATTCTCAGAAGGTTTACTCCCCTGATATACAGATGCCTACCCCCTTCGTAAGTGCAGGTCCTAAATGAGCTTTTTCTCTGTTCCCTCACCACAATCCAGAATCTTTCGGGGAGTTACCAGTACAGAAACCATACCAAGAAGTACTTAATTTATTAAGCTACTGTTTTTCTTTATCTCAGTGAAGATATTTACTGATAAACAGCTACCTATGCAGCATGTTCATGTCGTTCCGAAATGAGCTTTTATCTCTCTCCCCCTCACCACAAATCAGATTCTTCTGAGGAGTTCCCAGTACATTATCCTTTCCCCTGTGTAATTACCTTAACAAGCTCCAGCTGTTTTTATTCTCAGAAGGTTTAATCCCTGATATACAGCTGCCTACCCCCTTCGTAAGTGCAGGTCCTAAATGAGCTTTTTTCTCTGTTCCCTCACCACAATCCAGAATCTTTCGGGGAGTTACCAGTACAGTAACCATCCCAGGAAGTACTTAATTTATTAAGCTACTGCTTTTCTTAATCTCAGTGGAGATATTTACTGATAAACGGCTACCTACGCAGCATGTTCATGTCGTTCCTAAATGAGCGTTTATCTCTCTCCGCTCACCACAACTCAGTTTCTTCTGAGGAGTTCCCAGTACATTAACCTTTCCCCTGTGTAATTACGTTAACAAGCTCCAGCTGTTTTTATTCTAAGAAGGTTTACTCCCTGATATACAGCTGCCTCCCCCTTCGTAAATGCAGGTCCTAAATGAGCTTTTTTCTCTGTTCCCTCACCACTATCCATATTCTTTTGGGGAGTTACCAGTACATTATCCATAGCAGGAAGTACTTAATTATTAAGGTACTGCTTTTCTTAATCTCAGTGGAGATATTTACTGATAAACAGCTACGTATGGAGCATGTGCATGTCGTTCCTAAATGAGCTTTTATCTCTCTCCCCTCACCACAAATCAGATTCTTCTGAGGAGTTCCCAGTACATTATCCTTCCCCCTGTGTAATTACCTCAACAAGCTCCAGCTGTTTTTATTCTCAGAAGGTTTACTCCCTGATATACGGATGCCTACCCCTTTCGTATGTGCAGGTCTAAATGAGCATTTTTTCTCTGTTCCCTAACCACATCCAGATTCTTTTGGGGAGTTACCAGTACAGGAACCATACCAGGAAGTACTTAATTTATTAAGCTACTGCTTTTCTTAATCTCAGTAGAGATATTTACTGATAAACAACTACCGACGCAGCATGTTCATGTCGTTCCTAAAGGAGCTTTTATCTCTCTCCCATCACCACAAATCAGATTCTTCTGAGGAGTTCCCAGTACATTATCCTTTCCCCTGTGTAATTACCTTAACAAGCTCCAGCTGTTTTTATTCTCAGAAGGTTTACTCCCTGATATACAGCTGCCTACCCCCTTCGTAAGTGCAGGTCCTAAATGAGCTTTTTTCTCTGTTCCCTCACCACAATCCAGATTCTTTTGGGGAGTTACCAGTACAGTATCCGTACCAGGAAGTACTTAATTTATTAAGCTACTGCTTTTCTTAATCTCAGTGGAGATATTTACTGATAAACAGCTATGTATGCAGCATGTTCAGGTCGTTCTAAATGAGCTTTTATCTTTCTCCCCCTCACCACAAATCAGATGCTTCTGAGGAGTTCCCAGTACATTATCCTTTCCCCTGTGTAATTACCTTAACAAGCTCCAGCTGTTTTTATTCTCAGAACGTTTACTCCCTGATATATAGCTGCCGAACCCCTTCGTAAGTGCAGGTCCTAAATGAGGTTTTTTCTCTGTTCCCTCACCACAATCCAGATTCTTTTGGGGAGTTACCAGTACAGTAACCATACCAGGAAGTACTTAATTTATTAAGCTGCTGCTTTTCTTTATCTCAGTGGAGATATTTACTGATAAACAGCTACCTACACAGCATGTTCATGTCGTTCCTAAATGAGCTTTTATCTCTCTCCCCTCACCACAAATCAGATTCTTCTGAGGAGTTCCTAGTACATTATCCTTTCCCCTGTGTAATTACCTTAACAAGCTCCAGCTGTTTTTTTTCTCAGAAGGTTTACTCCCTGATATACAGCTGCCTACCCCCTTCGTAAGTGCATGTCCTAAATGAGCTTTTTTCTCTGTTCCCTTACCACAATCCAGATTCTTTTGGGGAGATACCAGTACAGTAACCATACCAGGAAGTACTTAATTTATTAAGCTACTGCTTTTCTTAATCTCAGTGGAGATATTTACTGATAAACAGCAACCTACGCAGCATGTTCATGTCTTTCCTAAATGAGCTTTTATCTCTCTCCCCTCACCACAAATCAGATTCTTCTGAGGAGTTCCAGTACATTATCCTTTCCCCTGTGTAATTACCTTAACAAGCTCCAGCAGTTTTTATTCTCAGAAGGTTTACTCCCTGATATACAGCTGCCTACCCCCTTCGTAAGTGCAGGTCCTAAATGAGCTTTTTTCTCTGTTCCCTCACCACAATCCCGATTATTTTGGGAAGTTACCAGTACAGTAAAAATACCAGGAAATACTTAATTCTTAAGCTACTGCTTTTCTTAATCTCAGTGGAGATATTTACTGATAAACAGCTACCTACGCAGCATGTTCATGTCGTTCCTAAATGAGCTTTTATCTCTCTCCCCTCAACACAAGTCAGATCCTTCTGAGGAGTTCCCCGTACATTATTCTTTCCTCTGTGTAATTACCTTAACAAGCTCCAGCTGTTTTTATTCTCAGAAGGTTTACTCCCTGATATACAGCTGCCTACCCCCTCCGTAAGTGCAGGTCCTAAATGAGATTTTTTCTCTGTTCCCTCACCACAATCCAGATTCTTTTGGGCAGTTACCAGACAGTAACCATACCAGGAAGTACTAAATTTATTTAGCTACTGATTTTCTTAATCTCAGTGGAGATATTTACTGATAAACAGCTACCTACGCATCATGTTCATGTCGTTCCTAAATGAGCTTTAATCTCTCCCCCTCACCACAAATCCGATTCTTCTACGGAGTTCCCAGTACATTATCCTTTCCCCTGTGTAATTACCTTAACAAGCTCCAGCTGTTTTTATTCTCAGAAGGTTTACTCCTGATATACAGCTGCCTACCCTCTCCGTAAGTGCAGGTCCTAAATGAGCTTTTTTCTCTGTTCCCTCACCACAATCCAGATTCTTTTGGGGAGTTACCAGTACAGTAACCATACCAGGAAGTACTTAATTTATTAAGCTACTGCTTTTCTTAATCTCAGTGGAGATATTTACTGATAAACAGCTACCTACGCAGCATGTTCATGTCGTTCCTAAATGAGCTTTTATCTCTCTCCCCTCACCACAAATCAGATTCTTCTGAGGAGTTCCCAGTACATTATCCTTTCCCCTTGTGTAATTACCTTAACAAGCTCCAGCTGTTTTTATCTCAGTAGGTTACTCCCTGATATACAAATGCCTACCCCCTTCGTAAGTGCAGGTCCTAAATGAGCTTTTTTCTCTGTTCCCTCACCGCAATCCAGATTCTTTTGGGGAGTTACCAGTACAGTAACCATACCAGGAAGTACTTAATTTATTAAGCTACTGCTTTTCTTAATCTCAGTGGAGATATTTACTGATAAACAGCTACGTATGCAGCA
>NW_025961086.1:0-28179 GCF_023159225.1 Perognathus longimembris pacificus
ATGTCGTTCCTAAATGAGCTTTTATCTCTCTCCTCTCACCAAAAATCAGATTCTTCTGAGGAGTTCCCAGTACATTATCCTTTCCCCTGTGTAATTACCTTAACAAGCTCCAGCTGTTTTTATTCTCAGAAGGTTTACTCCGTGATATACAGCTACCTACCCCCATCGTAAGTACAGGTTCAAAATGAGCTTTTTTCTCTGTTCCCTAACAACAATCCAGATTCTTTTGGGGAGTTACCAGTACAGTAACCATACCAGGAAGTACTTAATTTATTAAGCTACTGCTTTTCTTAATCTCAGTGGAGATATTTACTGATAAACAGCTAGGTACGCAGTATGTTGATGTCGTTCCTCAATGAGCTTTTATCTCTCTCCCCTCACCACAAATCAGATTCTTCTGAGGAGTTCCCAGTACATTATCCTTTCCCCTGTGTAATTACCTTAACAAGCTCCAGCTGTTTTTATTCTCAGAAGGTTTACTCCCTGATATACAGCTGCCTACCCCCTTCGTAAGTGGAGGTCCTACATGAGCTTTTTTCTCTGTTCCCTCACCACAATCCAGATTCTTTTGGGGAGTTACCAGTACAGTAACCATACCAGGAAGTACTTAATTTATTAAGCTACTGCTTTTCTTAATCTCAGTGGAGATATTTACTGATAAACAGCTACCTACGCAGCATGTTCATGTCGTTCCTAAATGAGCTTTTATCTCTCTCCCCTCACCACAAATCAGATTCTTCTGAGGAGTTCCCAGTACATTATCCTTTCCCCTGTGTAATTACCTTAACAAGCTCCAGCTGTTTTTATTCTCAGAAGGTTTACTCCCTGATATACAGTTGCCTACCCCCTTCGTAAGTGCAGGTAGTAAATGAGCTTTTTTCTCTGTTCCGTCACCACAATCCAGATTCTTTTGGGGAGTTACCAGAACAATAACCATACCAGGAAGTACTTAATTTATTAAGCTACTGCTTTTCTAAATCTCAGTGGAGATATTACTGATAAACAGCTACCTACGCAGCATGTTCATGTCGTTCCTAAATGAGCTTTAATCTCTCTCCCCTCACCACAACTCAGATTCTTCTGAGGAGTTCCCAGTACATTATCCTTTCCCCGGTGTAATTACCTTAACAAGCTACAGCTGTTTTTATTCTAAGAAGGTTTACTCCCTGTTATACAGCTGCCTACCCCTTCGTAAGTGCAGGTCGTAAATGAGCTTTTTTCTCTGTTCCCTCACCACAATCCAGATTCTTTTGGGGAGTTACCAGTACCTTAACCATACCAGGAAGTACTAAATTTATTAAGCTACTGCTTTTCTTAATCTCAGTGGAGATATTTACTGATAAACAGCTACCTACGCAGCATGTTCATGTCGTTCCTAAATGAGCTTTGATCTCTCTCCCCTCACCACAAATCTGATTCTTCTGAGGAGTTCCCAGTACATTATCCTTTCCCCTGTGTAATTACCTTAACAAGCTCCAGCTGTTTTTATTCTCAGAAGGTATACTACCTGATATACAGCTGCCTACCCCCTTCTTAAGTGCAGGTCCTAAATGAGCTTTTTTCTCTGTTCCCTAACCACAATCCAGATTCTTTTGGGGAGTTACCAGTACAGTAACCATACCAGGAAGTACTTAATTTATTAAGCTACTGCTTTTCTTAATCTCAGTGGAGATATTTAGTGAAAAACAGCTACCTACGCAGCATGTTCATGTCGTTCCTAAATGAGCTTTTATCTCTCTCCCCACACCACAAATCAGATTCTTCTGAGGAGTTCCCAGTACATTATCCTTTCCCTGTGTAATTACCTTAACAAGCTCCAGCTGTTTTTATTCTCAGAAGGTTTACTCCCTGATATACAGCTGCCTAACCCATTCGTAAGTGCAGGTCCTAAATGAGCTTTTTTCTCTGTTCCCTCACCACAATCCAGATTCTTTTGGGGTGTTACCAGTACAGTAACCATACCAGGAAGTACTTAATTTATTAAGCTACTGCTTTTCTTAATCTCAGTGGAGATATTTAGTGAAAAACAGCTACCTACGCAGCATGTTCATGTCGTTCCTAAATGAGCTTTTATCTCTCTCCCCACACCACAAATCAGATTCTTCTGAGGAGTTCCCAGTACATTATCCTTTCCCCTGTGTAATTACCTTAGCAAGCTCCAGCTGTTTTTATTCTCAGAAGGTTTACTCCCTGATATACAGCTGCCCACCCCCTTCTTAAGTGCAGGTCCTAAATGAGCTTTTTTCTCTGTTCCCTCACCACAATCCAGATTCTTTTGGGGAGTTACCAGTACAGTATCCATACCAGAAAGTACTTAATTTATTAAGCTACTGCTTTTCTTATTCTCAGTGGAGATATTTACTGATAAACAACTACCTACGCAGCATGTTCCTGTCGTTCCTAAATGAGCTTTTATCTCTCTCCCCTCACCACAAATCAGATTCTTCTGAGGAGTTCCCAGTACATTATCCTTTCCCCTGTGTAATTACCTTAACAAGCTCCAGCTGTTTTTATTCTCAGATGGTTTACTCCCTGATATACAGCTGCCTACCCCCTTCGTAAGTGCAGGTCCTAAATGAGCTTTTTTCTGTTCCCTCACCACAATCCAGATTCTTTTGGGAGTTACCAGTACAGTAACCATACCAGGAAGTACTTAATTTATTAAGCTACTGCTTTTCTCATCTCAGTGGAGATATTTAGTGATAAACAGCTACCTACGCAGCATGTTCATGTCGTTCTTAAATGAGCTTTTATCTCTCTCCCCTCACCACAAATCAGATTCTTCTGAGGACTTCCCAGTACATTATCCTTTCCCCTGTGTAATTACCTTAACAAGCTCCAGCTGTTTTTATTCTCAGAAGGTTTACTCCCTGATATACAGCTGCCTACCCCCTTCGTAAGTGCAGGTCCTAAATGAGCATTTTTTCTTTTCCCTCACCACAATCCAGATTCTTTTGGGAAGTTACCAGTACAGTAACCATACCAGGAAGTACTTAATTTATTAAGCTACTGCTTTTCTTAATCTCAGTGGAGATATTTACTGATAAACAGCTACCTACGCAGCATGTTCATTTCGTTCCAAAATGAGCTTTTATCTCTCACCCACACCACAAATCAGATTCTTCTGAGGAGTTCCCAGTACATTATCCTTTCCCCTGTGTAATTTCCTTAACAAGCTCCAGGTGTATTTATTCTCAGAAGGTTTACTCCCTGATATACATCTGCCTACCCCCTTCGTAAGTGCAGGTCTTAAATGAGCTTTTTCCTCTGTTACCTCACCACAATCCAGATTCTTTTGGGGAGTTACCCGTACAGTAACCATACAAGTAAGTACTTAATTTATTAAGCTACTGCTTTTCTTAATCTCAGTGGACATATTTACTGATAAACAGCAACGTACGCAGCATGTTCATGTCGTTCATAAATGAGCTTTTATCTCTCTCCCCTCACCACAAATCAGAATCTTCTGAGGAGTTCCCAGTACATTATCCTTTCCCCTGTGTAATTACCTTAACAAGCTCCAGCTTTTTTTATGTTCAGAAGGTTTACTCCCTGATATACAGCTGCCTACCCCCTTCGTAAGTGCAGGTCCTAAATGAGATTTTTTCTCTGTTCCCTCACCACAATCCAGACTCTTTTGGGAGTTACCAGTACAGTAACCATACCAGGAAGTACTTAATATATAAAGCTACTGCTTTTCTTAATCTCAGTGGAGATATTTACTGATAAACAGCTACCTACGCAGCATGTTCATGTCGTTCCTAAATGAGCTTTTATCTCTCTCCCCTCACCAAAAATCAGATTCTTCTGAGGAGTTCCCAGTACATTATCCTTTCCCCTGTGTAATTACCTTAACAAGCTCCAGCTGTTTTTATTCTCAGAAGGTTTACTCCCTGATATACAGCTGCCTACCCCCTTCGTAAGTGCAGGTCCTAAATGAGCTTTTTTCTCTGTTCCCTCACCAAATCCAGATTCTTTTGGGGAGTTACCAGTACAGTAACCACACCAGGAAGTACTTAATTTATTAAGCTACTGCTTTTCTTAATCTCAGTGGAGATATTTACTGATAAACAGCTACCTACGCAGCATGTTCCTTTCGTTCCTAAATGGGCTTTTATCTCTCTCCACTCACCACAAATCAGATTCTTCTGAGGAGTTCCCAGTACATTATACTTTCCCCTGTGTAATTACCTTAACAAGCTCCAGCTGTTTTTATTCTCAGAAGATTTACTCCCTGATATACAGCTGCCTAACCCCTTCGTAAGTGCAGGTCCTAAATGAGCTTTTTTCTCTGTTCCCTCACCACAATCCAGATTCTTTTGGGGAGTTACCAGTACAGTAACCATACCAGGAAGTACTTAATTTATTAAGCTACTGCTTTTCTTAATCTCAGTGGAGATATTTAGTGAAAAACAGCTACCTACGCAGCATGTTCATGTCGTTCCGAAATGAGCTTTTATCTCTCTCCCCACACCACAAATCAGATTCTTCTGAGGAGTTCCCAGTACATTATCCTTTCCCCTGTGTAATTACCTTAGCAAGCTCCAGCTGTTTTTATTCTCAGAAGGTTTACTCCCTGATATACAGCTGCCTACCCCCTTCTTAAGTGCAGGTCCTAAATGAGCTTTTTCTCTGTTCCCTCACCACAATCCAGATTCTTTTGGGGAGTTACCAGTACAGTATCCATACCAGGAAGTACTTAATTTATTAAGCTACTGCTTTTCTTAATCTCAGTGGAGATATTTACTGATAAACAGCTACCTACGCAGCATGTTCCTGTCGTTCTTAAATGAGCTTTTATCTCTCTCCCCTCACCAAAAATCAGATTCTTCTGAGGAGTTCCCAGTACATTATCCTTTCCCCTGTGTAATTACCTTAACAAGCTCCAGCTGTTTTTATTCTCAGATGGTTTACTCCCTGATATACAGCTGCCTACCCCCTTCGTAAGTGCAGGTCCTACATGAGCTTTTTTCTCTGTTCCCTCACCACAATCCAGATTCTTTTGGGGAGTTACCAGAACAGTAACCATACCAGGAAGTACTTAATTTATTAAGCTACTGCTTTTCTCATCTCAGTGGAGATATTTAGTGATAAACAGCTACCTACGCAGCATGTTCATGTCGTTCTTAAATGAGCTTTTATCTCTCTCCCCTCACCACAAATCAGATTCTTCTGAGGAGTTCCCAGTACATTATCCTTTCCCCTGTGTAATTACCTTAACAAGCTCCAGCTGTTTTTATTCTCAGAAGGTTTACTCCCTGATATACAGCTGCCTACCCCCTTCGTAAGTGCAGGTCCTAAATGAGCATTTTTTCTTTTCCCTCACCACAATCCAGATTCTTTTGGGGAGTTACCAGTACAGTAACCATACCAGGAAGTACTTAATTTATTAAGCTACTGCTTTTCTTAATCTCAGTGGAGATATTTACTGATAAACAGCTACCTACGCAGCATGTTCATTTCGTTCCAAAATGAGCTTTTATCTCTCTCCCCACACCACAAATCAGATTCTTCTGAGGAGTTCCCAGTACATTATCCTTTCCCCTGTGTAATTTCCTTAACAAGCTCCAGGTGTATTTATTCTCAGAAGGTTTACTCCCTGATATACATCTGCCTACCCCCTTCGTAAGTGCAGGTCCTAAATGAGCTTTTTTCTCTGTTCCCTCACCACAATCCAGATTCTTTTGGGGAGTTACCCGTACAGTAACCATACAAGGAAGTACTTAATTTATTAAGCTACTGCTTTTCTTAATCTCAGTGGAGATATTTACTGATAAACAGCAACGTACGCAGCATGTTCATGTCGATCATAAATGAGCTTTTATCTCTCTCCCCTCACCACAAATCAGAATCTTCTGAGGAGTTCCCAGTACATTATCCTTTCCCCTGTGTAATTACCTTAACAAGCTCCAGCTTTTTTTATGTTCAGAAGGTTTACTCCCTGATATACAGCTGCCTATCCCCTTCGCAAGTGCAGGTCCTAAATGAGCTTTTTTCTCTGTTCCCTCACCACAATCCAGATTCTTTTGGGGAGTTACCAGTACAGTAACGATACCAGGAAGTACTTAATATATTAAGCTAGTGCTTTTCTTAATCTCAGTGGAGATATTTACTGATAAACAGCTACCTACGCAGCATGTTCATGTCGTTCCTAAATGAGCTTTTATTTCTCTCCCCTCACCACAAATCAGATTCTTCTGAGGAGTTCCCAGTACATTATCCTTTCCCCTGTGTAATTACCTTAACAAGCTCCAGCTGTTTTTATTCTCAGAAGGTTTACTCCCTGATATACAGCTGCCTACCCGCTTCGTAAGTGCAGGTCCTAAATGAGCTTTTTTCTCTGTTCCCTCACCACAATCCAGATTCTTTTGGGGAGTTACCAGTACAGTAACCATACCAGGAAGTACTTAATTTATCAAGCTACTGCTTTTCTTAATCTCAGTGGAGATATTTACTGATAAACATCTACCTACGCATTATGTTCAAGTCGTTCATCAATGAGATTTTATCTCTCTCCCCTCACCACAAATCAGATTCCTCTGAGGATTTCCCAGTACATTATCCTTTCCCCTGTGTAATTACCTTAACAAGCTCTAGCTGTTTTTTTCTCAGCAGGTTTACTCCCTGATATACAGCTGCCTACCCGCTTCGTAAGTGCATGTCCTAAATGAGCTTTTTTCTCTGTTCCCTCACCACAATCCAGATTCTTTTGGGGAGTTACCAGTAGAGTAACCATACCAAGAAGTACTTAATTTATTAAGCTACTGCTTTTCTTAATCTCTGTGGAGATATTTACTGATAAACAGCTACCTACGCAGCATGTTCATGTCGTTCCTAAATGAGCCTTTATCTCTCTCCCCTCACCACAAATCAGATTCTTCTGAGGATTTCCCAGTACATTATCCTTTCCCCTGTGTAATTACCTTAACAAGCTCCAGCTTTTTTTATGTTCAGAAGGTTTACTCCCTGATATACAGCTGCCTACCCCCTTCGTAAGGGCAGGTCCTAAATGAGCTTTTTTCTCTGTTCCCTCACCGCAATCCAGATTCTTTTGGGGAGTTACCAGTACAGTAACCATACCAGGAAGTACTTAATTTATTAAGCTACTGCTTTTCTTAATCTCAGTGGAGATTTTTACTGATAAACAGCTACCTAGGCAGCATGTTCATGTCGTTCCTAAATGAGCTTTTATCTCTCTCCCCTCACCACAAATCAGATTCTTCTGAGGAGTTCCCAGTACATTATCCTTTCCCCTGTGTAATTACCTTAACAAGCTCCAGCTGTTTTTATTCTCAGAAGGTTTACTCCCTGATATACAGCTGCCTACCCCCTTCGTAAGTGCAGGTCCTAAATGAGCATTTTTTCTTTTCCCTCACCACAATCCAGATTCTTTTGGGGAGTTACCAGTACAGTAACCATACCAGGAAGTACTTAATTTATTAAGCTACTGCTTTTCTTAATCTCAGTGGAGATATTTACTGATAAACAGCAACGTACGCAGCATGTTCATGTCGATCATAAATGAGCTTTTATCTCTCTCCCCTCACCACAAATCAGAATCTTCTGAGGAGTTCCCAGTACATTATCCTTTCCCCTGTGTAATTACCTTAACAAGCTCCAGCTTTTTTTATGTTCAGAAGGTTTACTCCCTGATATACAGCTGCCTACCCCCTTCGTAAGTGCAGGTCCTAAATGAGCTTTTTTCTCTGTTCCCTCACCACAATCCAGATTCTTTAGGGGAGTTACCAGTACAGTAACCATACCAGGAAGTACTTAATATATTAAGCTACTGCTTTTCTTAATCTCAGTGGAGATATTTACTGATAAACAGCTATCTACGCAGCATGTTCATGTCGTTCTTAAATGAGCTTTTATCTCTCTCCCCTCACCACAAATCAGATTCTTCTGAGGAGTTCCCAGTACATTATCCTTTCCCCTGTGTAATTACCTTAACAAGCTCCAGCTGTTTTTATTCTCAGAAGGTTTACTCCCTGATATACAGCTGCCTACCCCCTTCGTAAGTGCAGGTCCTAAATGAGCATTTTTTCTTTTCCCTCACCACAATCCAGATTCTTTTGGGGAGTTACCAGTACAGTAACCATACCAGGAAGTACTTAATTTATTAAGCTACTGCTTTTCTTAATCTCAGTGGAGATATTTACTGATAAACAGCTACCTACGCAGCATGTTCATTTCGTTCCAAAATGAGCTTTTATCTCTCTCCCCACACCACAAATCAGATTCTTCTGAGGAGTTCCCAGTACATTATCCTTTCCCCTGTGTAATTTCCTTAACAAGCTCCAGGTGTATTTATTCTCAGAAGGTTTACTCCCTGATATACATCTGCCTACCCCCTTCGTAAGTGCAGGTCCTAAATGAGCTTTTTTCTCTGTTCCCTCACCACAATCCAGATTCTTTTGGGGAGTTACCCGTACAGTAACCATACCAGGAAGTACTTAATTTATTAAGCTACTGCTTTTCTTAATCTCAGTGGAGATATTTACTGATAAACATCTACCTACGCATTATGTTCAAGTCGTTCATCAATGAGATTTTATCTCTCTCCCCTCACCACAAATCAGATTCCTCTAAGGAGTTCAAGGTACATTATCCTTTCCCCTGTGTAATTTCCATAACAAGCTCTAGCTGTTTTTATTCTCAGAAAGTTTACTCCCTGATATACATCTGCCTACCCCCTTCGTAAGTGCAGGTCTTAATGAGCTTTTTTCTCTGTTCCCTCACCAAAATCCAGATTCTTTTGGGAAGTTACCAGTACAGTAACCATACCAGGAAGTACTTAAGTTATTAAGCTACTGCTTTTCTTAATCTCAGTGGAGATATTTACTGATAAACATCTACCTACGCATTATGTTCAAGTCGTTCATCAATGAGATTTTATCTCTCTCCCCTCACCACAAATCAGATTCTTCTGAGGAGTTCCCAGTACATTATCCTTTCCCCTGTGTAATTACCTTAACAAGCTCTAGCTGTTTTTATTCTCAGCAGGTTTACTCCCTGATATACAGCTGCCTACCCGCTTCGTAAGTGCATGTCCTAAATGAGCTTTTTTCTCTGTTCCCTCACCACAATCCAGATTCTTTTGGGGAGTTACCAGTAGAGTAACCATACCAAGAAGTATTTAATTTATTAAGCTACTGCTTTTCTTAATCTCTGTGGAGATATTTACTGATAAACGGCTACCTACGCAGCATGTTCATGTCGTTCCTAAATGAGCCTTTATCTCTCTCCCCTCACCACTAATCAGATTCTTCTGAGGATTTCCCAGTACATTATCCTTTCCCCTGTGTAATTACCTTAACAAGCTCCAGCTGTTTTTATTCGCAGAAGGTTTACTCCCTGATATACAGCTGCCTACCCCCTTCGTAAGGGCAGGTCCTAAATGAGCTTTTTTCTCTGTTCCCTCACCGCAATCCAGATTCTTTTGGGGAGTTACCAGTACAGTAACCATACCAGGAAGTACTTAATTTATTAAGCTACTGCTTTTCTTAATCTCAGTGGAGATTTTTACTGATAAACAGCTACCTGGGCAGCATGTTCATGTCGTTCCTAAATGAGCTTTTATCTCTCTCCCCTCACCACAAATCAGATTCTTCTGAGGAGTTCCCAGTACATTGTCCTTTCCCCTGTGTAATTACCTTAACAAGCTCCAGCTGTTTTTATTCTCAGAAGGTTTACTCCCTGATATACAGCTGCCTACCCCCTTCGTAAGTGCAGGTCCTAAATGAGCTTTTTTCTCTGTTCCCTCACCACAATCCAGATTCTTTTGGGGAGTTACCAGTACAGTAACCATACCAGGAAGTACTTAATTTATTAAGCTACTGCTTTTCTTAATCTCAGTGGAGATAATTACTGATAAACAGCTACCTACGCAGCATGTTCATGTCGTTCCTAAATGAGCTTTTATCTCTCTCCCCTCACCACAAATCAGATTCTTCTGAGGAGTTCCCAGTACATTATCCTTTCCCCTGTGTAATTACCTTAACAAGCTCCAGCTTTTTTTATTCTCAGAAGGTTTACTCCCTGATATACAGCTGCCTACCCCCTTCGTAAGTGCAGGTCCTAAATGAGCTTTTTTCTCTGTTCCCTCACCACAATCCAGATTATTTTGGGGAATTACCAGTACAGTAACCATACCAGGAACTACTTAATTTATTAAGCTACTGCTTTTCTTAATCTCAGTGGAGATATTTACTGATAAACAGCTACCTACGCAGCATGTTCATGTCGTTCCTAAATGAGCTTTTATCTCTCTCCCCTCACCACAAATCAGATTCTTCTGAGGAGTTCCCAGTACATTATCCTTTCCCCTGTGTAATTACCTTAACAAGCTCCAGCTGTTTTTATTCTCAGAAGGTTTACTCCCTGATATACAGCTGCCTACCCCCTTCTTAAGTGCAGGTCCTAAATGAGCTTTTTTCTCTGTTCCCTCACCACAATCCAGATTCTTTTGGGGAGTTCCCAGTACAGTAACCATACCAGGAAGTACTTAATTTATTAAGCTACTGCTTTTCTTAATCTCAGTGGAGATATTTACTGATAAACAGCTACCTACGCAGCATGTTCCTTTCGTTCCTAAATGAGCTTTTATCTCTCTCCCCTCACCACAAATCAGATTCTTCTGAGGAGTTCCCAGTACATTATCCTTTCCCCTGTGTAATTACCTTAACAAGCTCCAGCTGTTTTTATTCTCAGAAGGTTTACTCCCTGATATACAGCTGCCTAACCCCTTCGTAAGTGCAGGTCTTAAATGAGCTTTTTTCTCTGTTCCCTCACCACAATCCAGATTCTTTTGGGGTGTTACCAGTACAGTAACCATACCAGGAAGTACTTAATTTATTAAGCTACTGCTTTTCTTAATCTCAGTGGAGATATTTAGTGAAAAACAGCTACCTACGCAGCATGTTCATGTCGTTCCTAAATGAGCTTTTATCTCTCTCCCCACAACACAAATCAGATTCTTCTGAGGAGTTCCCAGTACATTATCCTTTCCCCTGTGTAATTACCTTAGCAAGCTCCAGCTGTTTTTATTCTCAGCAGGTTTACTCCCTGATATACAGCTGCCTACCCCCTTCTTAAGTGCAGGTCCTAAATGAGCTTTTTTCTCTGTTCCCTCACCACAATCCAGATTCTTTTGGGGAGTTACCAGTACAGTATCCATACCAGGAAGTACTTAATTTATTAAGCTACTGCTTTTCTTATTCTCAGTGGAGATATTTACTGATAAACAGCTACCTACGCAGCATGTTCCTGTCGTTCCTAAATGAGCTTTTATCTCTCTCCCCTCACCACAAATCAGATTCTTCTGAGGAGTTCCCAGTACATTATCCTTTCCCCTGTGTAATTACCTTAACAAGCTCCAGCTGTTTTTATTCTCAGATGGTTTACTCCCTGATATACAGCTGCCTACCCCCTTCGTAAGTGCAGGTCCTAAATGAGTTTTTTCTCTGATCCCTCACCACAATCCAGATTCTTTTGGGGAGTTACCAGTACAGTAACCATACCAGGAAGTACTTAATTTATTAAGCTACTGCTTTTCTCATCTCAGTGGAGATATTTAGTGATAAACAGCTACCTACGCAGCATGTTCATGTCGTTCTTAAATGAGCTTTTATCTCTCTCCCCTCACCACAAATCAGATTCTTCTGAGGAGTTCCCAGTACATTATCCTTTCCCCTGTGTAATTACCTTAACAAGCTCCAGCTGTTTTTATTCTCAGAAGGTTTACTCCCTGATATACAGCTGCCTACCCCGTTCGTAAGTGCAGGTCCTAAATGAGCATTTTTTCTTTTCCCTCACCACAATCCAGATTCTTTTGGGGAGTTACCAGTACAGTAACCATACCAGGAAGTACTTAATTTATTAAGCTACTGCTTTTCTTAATCTCAGTGGAGATATATACTGATAAACAGCTACCTACGCAGCATGTTCATTTCGTTCCAAAATGAGCTTTTATCTCTCTCCCCACACCACAAATCAGATTCTTCTGAGGAGTTCCCAGTACATTATCCTTTCCCCTGTGTAATTTCCTTAACAAGCTCCAGGTGTATTTATTCTCAGAAGGTTTACTCCCTGATATACTTCTGCCTACCCCCTTCGTAAGTGCAGGTCCTAAATGAGCTTTTTTCTCTGTTCCCTCACCACAATCCAGATTCTTTTGGGGAGTTACCCGTACAGTAACCATACAAGGAAGTACTTAATTTATTAAGCTACTGCTTTTCTTAATCTCAGTGGAGATATTTACTGATAAACAGCAACGTACGCAGCATGTTCATGTCGTTCATAAATGAGCTTTTATCTCTCTCCCCTCACCACAAATCAGAATCTTCTGAGGAGTTCCCAGTACATTATCCTTTCCCCTGTGTAATTACCTTAACAAGCTCCAGCTTTTTTTATGTTCAGAAGGTTTACTCCCTGATATACAGCTGCCTACCCCCTTCGTAAGTGCAGGTCCTAAATGAGCTTTTTTCTCTGTTCCCTCACCACAATCCAGATTCTTTTGGGGAGTTACCAGTACAGTAACCATACCAGGAAGTACTTAATATATTAAGCTACTGCTTTTCTTAATCTCAGTGGATATATTTACTGATAAACAGCTACCTACGCAGCATGTTCATGTCGTTCCTAAATGAGCTTTTATCTCTCTCCCCTCACCACAAATCAGATTCTTCTGAGGAGTTCCCAGTACATTATCCTTTCCCAGTGTAATTACCTTAACAAGCTCCAGCTGTTTTTATTCTCAGAAGGTTTACTCCCTGATATACAGCTGCCTACCCCCTTCGTAAGTGCAGGTCCTAAATGAGCTTTTTTCTCTGTTCCCTCACCAAATCCAGATTCTTTTGGGGAGTTACCAGTACAGTAACCATACCAGGAAGTACTTAATTTATTAAGCTACTGCTTTTCTTAATCTCAGTGGAGATATTTACTGATAAACAGCTACCTACGCAGCATGTTCCTTTCGTTCCTAAATGAGCTTTTATCTCTCTCCCCACACCACAAATCAGATTCTTCTGAGGAGTTCCCTGTACATTATCCTTTCCCCTGTGTAATTTCCTTAACAAGCTCCAGGTGTATTTATTCTCAGAAGGTTTACTCCCTGATATACAGCTGCCTACCCCCTTCGTAAGTGCAGGTCCTAAATGAGGTTTTTTCTCTGTTCCCTAACCACAATCCAGATTCTTTTGGGGAGTTACCAGTACAGTAATCATACCAGGAAGTACTTAATATATTAAGCTACTGCTTTTCTTAATCTCAGTGGAGATATTTACTGATAAAAAGCTACCTACGCAGCATGTTCATGTCGTTCCTAAACGAGCTTTTATCTCTCTCCCCTCACCACAAATCAGATTCTTCTGAGGAGTTCCCAGTACATTATACTTTCCCCTGTGTAATTACCTTAACAAGCTCCAGCTGTTTTTATTCTCAGAAGGTTTACTCCCTGATATACAGCTGCCTACCCCCATCGTAAGTGCAGGTCCTCAATGAGCTTTTTTCTCTGTTCCCTCACCACAATCCAGATTCTTTTGGGGAGTTTCCTGTACAGTAACCATACCAGGAAGTACTTAATTTATTAAGCTACTGCTTTTCTTAATCTCAGTGGAGATATTTACTGATAAACAGCTACCTACGCAGCATGTTCATGTCGTTCCTAAATGAGCTTTTATCTCTCTCCCCTCACCACAAATCAGATTCTTCTGAGGAGTTCCCAGTACATTATCCTTTCCCCTGTGTAATTACCTTAACAAGCTCCAGCTGTTTTTATTCTCAGAAGGTTTACTCCCTGATATACAGCTGCCTAACACCTTCGTAAGTGCAGGTCCTAAATGAGCTTTTTTCTCTGTTCCCTCACCACAATCCAGATTCTTTTCGGGAGTTACCAGTACAGTAACCATACCAGGAAGTACTTAATTTATTAAGCTACTGCTTTTCTTAATCTCAGTGGAGATATTTACTGATAAACAGCTACCTACGCAGCATGTACATGTCGTTCCTAAATGAGCTTTTATCTCTCTCCCCTCACCACAAATCCGATTCTTCTGAGGAGTTCCCGGTACATTATCCTTTCCCCTGTGTAATTACCTTAACAAGCTCCAGCTTTTTTTATTCTCAGAAGGTTTACTCCCTGATATACAGCTGCTTACCCCCTTCGTAAGTGCAGGTCCTAAATGAGCTTTTTTCTCTTTTCCCTCACCACAATCCAGATTCTTTTGTGGAGTTACCAGTACAGTAACAGTACCAGGAAGTACTTAATTTATTAAGCTACTACTTTTCTTAATCTCAGTAGAGATATTTACTGATAAACAGCTACCTACGCAGCATGTTCATGTCGTTCCTAAATGAGCTTTTATCTCGCTCCCCTCACCACAAATCAGATTCTTCTGAGGCTTTCCCGGTACATTATCCTTTCCCCTGTGTAATTACCTTAACAAGCTCCAGCTGTTTTTATTCTCAGAAGGTTTACTCCCTGATATACAGCTGCCTAAACCTTTCGTAAGTGCAGGTCTTAAATGAGCTTTTTTCTCTGTTCCCTCAACACAATCCAGATTCTTTTGTGGAGTTACCAGTACAGTAACCATACCAGGAAGTACTTAATTTATTAAGCTACTGCTTTTCTTAATCTCAGTGGAGATATTTACTGATAAACAGCTACCTACGCAGCATGTTCATGTCGTTCCTAAATGAGCTTTTATCTCTCTCCCCTCACCAAAAATCAGATTCTTCTGAGGAGTTCCCAGTACATTATCCTTTCCCATGTGTAATTACCTTAACAACCTCCAGCTGTTTTTATTCTCAGAAGGTTTACTCCCTGATATACAGCTGCCTACCCCCTTCGTAAGTGCAGGTCCTAAATGAGCTTTTTTCTCTGTTGCGTCACCACAATCCAGATTCTTTTGGGGAGTTACCAGTACAGTAACCATACCAGGAAGTACTTAATTTATTAAGCTACTGCTTTTCTTAATCTCAGTGGAGATATTTACTGATAAACAGCTACCTACGCAGCATGATCATGTCGTTCCTAAATGAGCTTTTATCTCTCTCCCCTCACCACAAATCAGATTCTTCTGAGGAGTTCCCAGTACATTATCCTTTCCCCTGTGTAATTACCTTAACAAGCTCCAGCTGTTTTTATTCTCAGAAGGTTTACTCCCTGATATACAGCTGCCTACCCCCTTCGTAAGTGAAGGTCCTAAATGAACTTTTTTCTCTGTTCCCTCACCACAATCCAGATTCTTTTGGGGAGTTACCAGTAGAGTAACCATACCCGGAAGTACTTAATTTAATAAGCTACTGCTTTTCTTAATCTCAGTGGAGATATTTACTGATAAACAGCTACCTACGCAGCATGTTCATGTCGTTCCTAAATGAGCTTTTATCTCTCTCCCCTCACCACAAATCAGATTCTTCTGAGGAGTTCCCAGTACATTATCCTTTCCCCTGTGTAATTACCTTAACAAGCTCGAGCTGTTTTTATTCTCAGAAGGTTTACTCCCTGATATACAGCTGCCTACCCCCTTGGTAAGTCCAGGTCCTAAATGAGCTTTTTTCTCTGTTCCCTCACCACAATCCAGATTCTTTTGGGGAGTTACCAGTACAGTAACCATACCAGGAATTACTTAATTATTTAAGCTACTGCTTTTCTTAATCTCAGTGGAGATATTAACTGATAAACAGCTACCTACGCAGCATGTTCATGTCGTTCCTAAATGAGCTTTTATCTCTCTCCCCTCACCACAAATCAGATTCTTCTGAGGAGTTCCCAGTACATTATCCTTTCCCCTGTGTAATTTCCTTAAGAAGCTCCAGCTGTTTTTATTCTCAGAAGTTTTACTCCGTGATATACAGCTGCCTACGCCCTTCGTAAGTGCAGGTCCTAAATGAGCTTTTTTCTCTGTTCCCTCACCACAATGCAGATTCTTTTGGGGAGTTACCAGTACAGTAACCATACCAGGAAGTACTTAATTTATTAAGCTTCTGCTTTTCTTAATCTCAGTGGAGATATTTACTGATAAACAGCTACCTACGCAGCATGTTCATGTCCTTCCTAAATGAACTTTTATCTCTCTCCCCTCACCACAAATCAGATTCTTCTGAGGAGTTCCCAGTACATTATCCTTTCCCCTGTGTAATTACCTTAACAAGCTCCAGCTGTTTTTATTCTCAGAAGGTTTACTCCCTGATATACAGCTGCCTACGCCCTTCGTATGTGCAGGTCCTAAATGAGCTTTTTTCTCTGTTCCCTCACCACAATCCAGATTCTTTAGGGGAGTTACCAGTACAGTAAAAATACCAGGAAGTACTTAATTTATTAAGCTACTGCTTTTCTTAATCTCAGTGTAGATATTTAATGATAAACAGCTACCTACGCAGCATGTTCATGTCGTTCCTAAATGAGCTTTTATCTCTCTCCCCTCACCACAAATCAGCGTCTTCTGAGGAGTTCCCAGTACCTTATCCTTTCCCCTGTGTAATTACCTTAACAAGCTCCAGCTGTTTTTATTCTCAGAAGGTTTACTCCCTGATATACAGCTGCCTACCCCCTTCGTAAGTGCAGGTCCTAAATGAGCTTTTTTCTCTGTTCCCTCACCACAATCCAGATTCTTTTGGGGAATTACTAGTACAGTAACCATACCAGGAAGTACTTAATTTATTAAGCTACTGCTTTTCTTAATCTTAGTGGAGATATTTACTGATAAACAGCTACCTACGCAGCATGTTCATGTCATTCCTAAATGAGCTTTTATCTCTCTCCCCTCAACACAAATCAGATTTTTCTGAGGAGTTCCCGGTACATTATCCTTTCCCCTGTGTAATTACCTTAACAATCTCCAGCTGTTTTTATTCTCAGAAGGTTTACTCCCTGATATACATCTGCCTACCCCCTTCGTAAGTGCAGGTCCTAAATGGTCTTTTTTCTCTGTTCCCTAACCACAATCCAGATTCTTTTGGGGAGTTACCAGTACAGTATCCATACCAGGAAGTACTTAATTTATGAAGCTACTTCTTTTCTTAATCTCAGTGGAGATATTTACTGATAAACAGCTACCTACGCAGCATGTTCATGTCGTTCCTAAATGAGCTTTAATCTCTCTCCCCTCACCACAAATCAGATTCTTCTGAGGAGTTCCCAGTACATTATCCTTTCCCCTGTGTAATTACCTTAACAAGCTCCAGCTGTTTTTATTCTCAGAAGGTTTACTCCCTGATATACAGCTGCCTACCCCCTTCGTAAGTGCAGGTCCTAAATGAGCTTTTTTCTCTGTTCCCTCACCACAATCCAGATTCTTTTGGGGAGTTACCAGTACAGTAACCATACCAGGAAGTACGTAATTTATTAAGCTACTGCTTTTCTTAATCTCAGTAGAGATATTTACTGATAAACAGCTACCTACGCAGCATGTTCATGTCGTTCCTAAATGAGCTTTTATCTCTCTCCCCTCACCACAAATCAGATTCTTCTGAGGAGTTCCCAGTACATTATCCTTTCCCCTGTGTAATTACCTTAACAAGCTCCAGCTGTTTTTATTCTCAGAAGGTTTACTCCCTGATATACAGCTGCCTACCCCCTTCGTAAGTGCAAGTCCTAAATGAGCTTTTTCTCTGTTCCCTCACCACAATTCAGATTCTTTTGGGGAGTTCCCAGTACAGTAACCATACCAGGAAGTACTTAATTTATTAAGCCACTGCTTTTCTTATTCTCAGTGGAGATATTTACTGATAAACAGCAACCTACGCAGCATGTTCAGGTCGTTCTTAATGAGCTTATATCTCTCTCCCCTCACCACAAATCAGATTCTTCTGAGGAGTTCCCAGTACATTATCCTTTCCCCTGTGTAATTACCTTAACAAGCTCCAGCTGTTTTTATTCTCAGAAGGTTTACTCCCTGATATACTGCTGCCTACCCCCTTCGTAAGTGCAGGTCCTAAATGAGCATTTTTCTCTGTTCCCTCACCACAATCCAGATTCTTTTGGGGTGTTACCAGTACAGTAAACATACCAGGAAGTACTTAATTTATTAATCTACTGCTTTTCTTAAGCTCAGTGGAGATATTTACTGATAAACAGCTACCTACGCAGCATGTTCATGTCGTTCCTAAATGAGCTTTTATCTCTCTCCCCTCACCACAAATCAGATTCTTCTGAGGAGTTCCCAGTACATTATCCTTTCCCCTGTGTAATTACCTTAACAAGCTCCAGCTGTTTTTATTCTCAGAAGGTTTAATCCCTGATCCACAGCTGCCTACCCCCTTCGTAAGTGCAGGTCCTAAATGAGCTTTTTTCTCTGTTCCCTCACCACAGTCCAGAATCTTTTGGGGAGTTACCAGTACAGTAACCATACCAGGAAGTACTTAATTTATTAAGCTACTGCTTTTCTTAATCTCAGTGGAGATATTTACTGATAAACAGGTACCTACATAGCATGTTCATGTCGTTCCTAAGTGAGCTTTTATCTCTCTCCCCTCACCACAAATCAGATTCTTCTGAGGAGTTCCCAGTACATTATCCTTTCCCCGGTGTAATTACCTTAACAAGCTCCACCTGTTTTTATTCTCAGAAGGTTTACTCCCTGATATACAGCTGCCTACCCCTTCGTAAGTGCAGGTCCTAAATGAGCTTTTTCTCTGTTCCCTCACCACAATCCAGATTCTTTTGGGGAGTTACCAGTACAGTAACCATAGCAGGAAGTACTTAATTTATTAAGCTACTGCTTTTCTTATTCTCAGTGGAGATATTTACTGATAAACAGCTACCTACGCAGCATGTTCATGTCGTTCCTAAATGAGCTTTTATCTTTCTCCCCTCACCACAAATCAGATTCTTCTGAGGAGTTCCCAGTACATTATTCTTTCCCCTGTGTAATTAATTACCTTAACAAGCTCCAGCTCTTTTTATTCTCAGAAGGTTTACTCCCTGATATACAGCTGCCTACCCCCTTCGTAAGTGCAGGTCCTAAGTGAGCTTTTTTCTCTGTTCCCTCACCACAATCCAGACTCTTTTGGGGAGTTACCAGTACAGTAACCATACCAGGAAGTACTTAATTTATTAAGCTACTGCTTTTCTTAATCTCAGTGGAGATATTTACTAATAAACAGCTACCTACGCAGGATGTTCATGTCGTTCCTAAATGATCTTTTATCTTTCTCCCCTCACCACAAATCAGATTCTTCTGAGGAGTTCCCAGTACATTATCCTTTCCCCTGTGTAATTACCTTAACAAGCTCCAGCTGTTTTTATTCTCAGAAAGTTTACTCCCTGATATACAGCTGCCTACCCCCTTCGTAAGTGCAGGTCCTAAATGAGCTTTTTTCTCTGTTCCCTCACCACAACCCAGATTCTTTTGGGGAGTTACCAGTACAGTAACCATACCAGGAAGTACTTAATTTATTAAGCTACTGCTTTTCTTAATCTCAGTGGAGATATTTACTGATAAACAGCTACCTACGCAGCATGTTCATGTCGTTCCTAAATGAGTTTTTATCTCTCTCCCCTCACCACAAATCAGATTCTTCTGAGGAGTTCCCAGTACATTATCCTTTCCCCTGTGTAATTACCTTAACATGCTCCAGCTGTTTTATTTCTCAGAAGGTTTACTCCCTGATATACAGCTGCCTACCCCCTTCGTAAGTGCAGGTCCTAAATGAGCTTTTTTCTCTGTTCCCTCACCACAATCCAGATTCTTTTGGGGAGTTACCAGTACAGTAACCATACCAGGAAGTACTTAATATATTAAGCTACTGCTTTTCTTAATCTCAGTGGAGATATTTACTGATAAACAGCTACCTACGCACATGTTCATGTAGTTCCTAAATGAGCTTTTATCTCTCTCCCCTCACCACAAATCAGATTCTTCTGAGGAGTTCCCAGTACATTATCCTTTCCCCTGTGTAATTACCTTAACAAGCTCCAGCTGTTTTTATTCTCAGAAGGTTTACTCCCTGATATACAGCTGCCTACCCCCTTCGTAAGTGCAGGTCTTAAATGAGGTTTTTTCTCTGTTCCCTCACCACAATCCAGATTCTTTTGGGGAATTACCAGTACAGTAACCATACCAGGAAGTACTTAATTTATTAAGCTACTGCTTTTCTTAATCTCAGTGGAGATATTTACTGATAAACAGCTACCTACGCAGCATGTTCATGTCGTTCCTAAATGAGCTTTTATCTCTCTCCCCTCACCACAAATCAGATTCTTCTGAGGAGTTCCCAGTACATTATCCTTTCCCCTGTGAAATTACCTTAACAAGCTCCAGCTGTTTTTATTCTCAG
Organism: Perognathus longimembris pacificus; assembly: GCF_023159225.1. Lineage (NCBI taxonomy): Eukaryota > Metazoa > Chordata > Mammalia > Rodentia > Heteromyidae > Perognathus > Perognathus longimembris. The sequence continues at coordinate 20,284 of NW_025961086.1, forward strand.
AAGGTTTACTCCCTGATATACAGCTGCCTACCCCCTTCGTAAGTGCAGGTCCTAAATGAGCTGTTTTCTCTGTTCCCTCACCACAATCCAGACTCTTTTGGGGAGTTACCAGTACAGTAACCATACCAGGAAGTACTTAGTTTATTAAGCTACTGCTTTTCTTAATCTCAGTGGACATATTTACTGATAAACAGCTACATACGCAGCATGTTCATGTCGTTCCTAATTGAGCTTTTATCTCTCTCCCCTCACCACAAATCAGATTCTTCTGAGGAGTTCCCAGGACATTATCCTTTCCCCTGTGTAATTACCTTAACAAGCTCCAGCTGTTTTTATTCTCAGAAGGTTAACTCCCTTATATACAGCTGCCTACCCCCTTTGTAAGTGCAGGTCCCAAATGAGATTTTTTCTCTGTTCCCTCACCACAATCCGGATTCTTTTGGGGAGTTACCAATACAGTAACCATACCAGGAAGTACTTAATTTATTAAGCTACTGCTTTTCTTAATCTCAGTGGAGATATTTACTGATAAACAGCTACCTACGCAGCATGTTTATGTCGTTCCTAAATGAGCTTTTATCTCTCTCCCCTCACCACAAATCAGATTCTTCTGAGGAGTTCCCAGTACATTATACTTTCCCCTGTGTAATTACCTTAACAAGCTCCAGCTGTTTTTATTCTCAGAAGGTTTACTCCCTGATATACAGCTGCCTACCCCCATCGTAAGTGCAGGTCCTAAATGAGCTTTTTTCTCTGTTCCCTCACCACAATCCAGATTCTTTTGGGGAGTTTCCTGTACAGTAACCATACCAGGAAGTACTTAATTTATTAAGCTACTGCTTTTCTTAATCTCAGTGGAGATATTTACTGATAAACAGCTACCTACGCAGCATGTTCATGTCGTTCCTAAATGAGCTTTTATCTCTCTCCCCTCACCACAAATCAGATTCTTCTGAGGAGTTCCCAGTACATTATCCTTTCCCCTGTGTAATTACCTTAACAAGCTCCAGCTGTTTTTATTCTCAGAAGGTTTACTCCCTGATATACAGCTGCCTAACACCTTCGTAAGTGCAGGTCCTAAATGAGCTTTTTTCTCTGTTCCCTCACCACAATCCAGATTCTTTTCGGGAGTTACCAGTACAGTAACCATACCAGGAAGTACTTAATTTATTAAGCTACTGCTTTTCTTAATCTCAGTGGAGATATTTACTGATAAACAGCTACCTACGCAGCATGTTCATGTCGTTCCTAAATGAGCTTTTATCTCTCTCCCCTCACCACAAATCCGATTCTTCTGAGGAGTTCCCGGTACATTATCCTTTCCCCTGTGTAATTACCTTAACAAGCTCCAGCTTTTTTTATTCTCAGAAGGTTTACTCCCTGATATACAGCTGCTTACCCCCTTCGTAAGTGCAGGTCCTAAATGAGCTTTTTTCTCTTTTCCCTCACCACAATCCAGATTCTTTTGGGGAGTTACCAGTACAGTAACAGTACCAGGAAGTACTTAATTTATTAAGCTACTACTTTTCTTAATCTCAGTAGAGATATTTACTGATAAACAGCTACCTACGCAGCATGTTCATGTCGTTCCTAAATGAGCTTTTATCTCGCTCCCCTCACCACAAATCAGATTCTTCTGAGGCTTTCCCGGTACATTATCCTTTCCCCTGTGTAATTACCTTAACAAGCTCCAGCTGTTTTTATTCTCAGAAGGTTTACTCCCTGATATACAGCTGCCTAACCCTTTCGTAAGTGCAGGTCTTAAATGAGCTTTTTTCTCTGTTCCCTCAACACAATCCAGATTCTTTTGTGGAGTTACCAGTACAGTAACCATACCAGGAAGTACTTAATTTATTAAGCTACTGGTTTTCTTAATCTCAGTGGAGATATTTACTGATAAACAGCTACCTACGCAGCATGTTCATGTCGTTCCTAAATGAGCTTTTATCTCTCTCCCCTCACCAAAAATCAGATTCTTCTGAGGAGTTCCCAGTACATTATCCTTTCCCATGTGTAATTACCTTAACAACCTCCAGCTGTTTTTATTCTCAGAAGGTTTACTCCCTGATATACAGCTGCCTACCCCCTTCGTAAGTGCAGGTCCTAAATGAGCTTTTTTCTCTGTTGCGTCACCACAATCCAGATTCTTTTGGGGAGTTACCAGTACAGTAACCATACCAGGAAGTACTTAATTTATTAAGCTACTGCTTTTCTTAATCTCAGTGGAGATATTTACTGATAAACAGCTACCTACGCAGCATGATCATGTCGTTCCTAAATGAGCTTTTATCTCTCTCCCCTCACCACAAATCAGATTCTTCTGAGGAGTTCCCAGTACATTATCCTTTCCCCTGTGTAATTACCTTAACAAGCTCCAGCTGTTTTTATTCTCAGAAGGTTTACTCACTGATATACAGCTGCCTACCCCCTTCGTAAGTGAAGGTCCTAAATGAACTTTTTTCTCTGTTCCCTCACCACAATCCAGATTCTTTTGGGGAGTTACCAGTAGAGTAACCATACCCGGAAGTACTTAATTTAATAAGCTACTGCTTTTCTTAATCTCAGTGGAGATATTTACTGATAAACAGCTACCTACGCAGCATGTTCATGTCGTTCCTAAATGAGCTTTTATCTCTCTCCCCTCACCACAAATCAGATTCTTCTGAGGAGTTCCCAGTACATTATCCTTTCCCCTGTGTAATTACCTTAACAAGCTCGAGCTGTTTTTATTCTCAGAAGGTTTACTCCCTGATATACAGCTGCCTACCCCCTTGGTAAGTCCAGGTCCTAAATGAGCTTTTTTCTCTGTTCCCTCACCACAATCCAGATTCTTTTGGGGAGTTACCAGTACAGTAACCATACCAGGAATTACTTAATTATTTAAGCTACTGCTTTTCTTAATCTCAGTGGAGATATTAACTGATAAACAGCTACCTACGCAGCATGTTCATGTCGTTCCTAAATGAGCTTTTATCTCTCTCCCCTCACCACAAATCAGATTCTTCTGAGGAGTTCCCAGTACATTATCCTTTCCCCTGTGTAATTACCTTAACAAGCTCCAGCTGTTTTTATTCTCAGAAGGTTTACTCCCTGATATACAGCTGCCTACCCCCTTCGTAAGTGCAAGTCCTAAATGAGCTTTTTCTCTGTTCCCTCACCACAATTCAGATTCTTTTGGGGAGTTCCCAGTACAGTAACCATACCAGGAAGTACTTAATTTATTAAGCCACTGCTTTTCTTATTCTCAGTGGAGATATTTACTGATAAACAGCTACCTACGCAGCATGTTCAGGTCGTTCTTAATGAGCTTATATCTCTCTCCCCTCACCACAAATCAGATTCTTCTGAGGAGTTCCCAGTACATTATCCTTTCCCCTGTGTAATTACCTTAACAAGCTCCAGCTGTTTTTATTCTCAGAAGGTTTACTCCCTGATATACTGCTGCCTACCCCCTTCGTAAGTGCAGGTCCTAAATGAGCATTTTTCTCTGTTCCCTCACCACAATCCAGATTCTTTTGGGGTGTTACCAGTACAGTAAACATACCAGGAAGTACTTAATTTATTAATCTACTGCTTTTCTTAAGCTCAGTGGAGATATTTACTGATAAACAGCTACCTACGCAGCATGTTCATGTCGTTCCTAAATGAGCTTTTATCTCTCTCCCCTCACCACAAATCAGATTCTTCTGAGGAGTTCCCAGTACATTATCCTTTCCCCTGTGTAATTACCTTAACAAGCTCCAGCTGTTTTTATTCTCAGAAGGTTTAATCCCTGATCCACAGCTGCCTACCCCCTTCGTAAGTGCAGGTCCTAAATGAGCTTTTTTCTCTGTTCCCTCACCACAGTCCAGAATCTTTTGGGGAGTTACCAGTACAGTAACCATACCAGGAAGTACTTAATTTATTAAGCTACTGCTTTTCTTAATCTCAGTGGAGATATTTACTGATAAACAGGTACCTACATAGCATGTTCATGTCGTTCCTAAGTGAGCTTTTATCTCTCTCCCCTCACCACAAATCAGATTCTTCTGAGGAGTTCCCAGTACATTATCCTTTCCCCGGTGTAATTACCTTAACAAGCTCCACCTGTTTTTATTCTCAGAAGGTTTACTCCCTGATATACAGCTGCCTACCCCTTCGTAAGTGCAGGTACTAAATGAGCTTTTTCTCTGTTCCCTCACCACAATCCAGATTCTTTTGGGGAGTTACCAGTACAGTAACCATAGCAGGAAGTACTTAATTTATTAAGCTACTGCTTTTCTTATTCTCAGTGGAGATATTTACTGATAAACAGCTACCTACGCAGCATGTTCATGTCGTTCCTAAATGAGCTTTTATCTTTCTCCCCTCACCACAAATCAGATTCTTCTGAGGAGTTCCCAGTACATTATCCTTTCCCCTGTGTAATTACCTTAACAAGTTCCAGCTGTTTTTATTCTCAGAAGGTTTACTCCCTGATATACAGCTGCCTAACCCCTTCGTAAGTGCAGGTCCTAAATGAGCTTTATTCTCTGTTCCCTCACCACAATCCAGATTCTTTTGGGGAGTTACCAGTACAGTAACCATACCAGGAAGTACTTAATTTATTAAGCTACTGCTTTTCTTAATCTCAGTGGAGATATTTACTGATAAACAGCTACCTACGCAGCATGTTCATGTCGTTCCTAAATGAGCTTTTATCTCTCTCCCCTCACCACAAATCAGATTCTTCTGAGGAGTTCCCAGTACATTATACTTTCCCCTGTGTAATTACCTTAACAAGCTCCAGCTGTTTTTATTCTCAGAAGGTTTACTCCCTGATATACAGCTGCCTACCCCCATCGTAAGTGCAGGTCCTAAATGAGCTTTTTTCTCTGTTCCCTCACCACAATCCAGATTCTTTTGGGGAGTTTCCTGTACAGTACCCATACCAGGAAGTACTTAATTTATTAAGCTACTGCTTTTCTTAATCTCAGTGGAGATATTTACTGATAAACAGCTACCTACGCAGCATGTTCATGTCGTTCCTAAATGAGCTTTTATCTCTCTCCCCTCACCACAAATCAGATTCTTCTGAGGAGTTCCCAGTACATTATCCTTTCCCCTGTGTAATTACCTTAACAAGCTCCAGCTGTTTTTATTCTCAGAAGGTTTACTCCCTGATATACAGCTGCCTAACACCTTCGTAAGTGCAGGTCCTAAATGAGCTTTTTTCTCTGTTCCCTCACCACAATCCAGATTCTTTTGGGGAGTTACCAGTACAGTAACCATACCAGGAAGTACTTAATTTATTAAGCTCTTGCTTTTCTTAATCTCAGTGGAGATATTTACTGATAAACAGCTACCTACGCAGCATGTTCATGTCGTTCCTAAATGAGCATTTATCTCTCTCCCCTAACCACAAATCAGATTCTTCTGAGGAGTTCCCAGTACATTATCCTTTCCCCCGTGTAATTACCTTAACAAGCTCCAGCTGTTTTTATTCTCAGAAGGTTTACTCCCTGATATACATCTGCCTAACCCCTTCGTAAGTGCAGGTCCTAAATGAGCTTTTTTCTCTGTTCCCTCAAGACAATCCAGATTCTTTTCGGGAGTTACCAGTACAGTAACCATACCAGGAAGTACTTAATTTATTAAGCTACTGCTTTTCTTAATCTCAGTGGAGATATTTACTGATAAACAGCTACCTACGCAGCATGTTCATGTCGTTCCTAAATGAGCTTTTATCTCTCTCCCTTCACCACAAATCAGATTCTTCTGAGGAGTTCCCAGTACATTATCCTTTCCCCTGTGTAATTACCTTAAAAGCTCCAGCTGTTTTTATTCTCAGAAGGTTTACTCCCTGATATACAGCTGCCTACCCCTTCGTAAGTGCAGGTCCTAAATGTGCTTTTTTCTCTGTTCCCTCACCACAATCCAGATTCTTTTGGGGAGTTACTAGTACAGTAACCATACCAGGAAGTACTTAATTTATGAAGCTACTGCTTTTCTTAATCTCAGTGGAGATATTTACTGATAAACAGCTACCTACGCAGCATGTTCATGTCGTTCCTAAATGAGCTTTTATCTCTCTCCCCTCACCACAAATCAGATTCTTCTGAGGAGTTCCCAGTACATTATCCTTTCCCCTGTGTACCAGCTGTTTTTATTCTCAGAAGGTTTACTCCCTGATATACAGCTGCCTACCCCCTTCGTAAGTGCAGGTCTTAATTGGGCTTTTTTCTCTGTTCCCTCACCACAATCCAGATTCTTTTCGGGAGTTACCAGTACAGTAACCATACCAGGAAGTACTTAATTTATTAAGCTACTGCTTTTCTTAATCTCAGTGGAGATATTTACTGATAAACAGCTACCTACGCAGCATGTTCATGTCGTTCCTAAATGAGCTTTTATCTCTCTCCCTTCACCACAAATCAGATTCTTCTGAGGAGTTCCCAGTACATTATCCTTTCCCCTGTGTAATTACCTTAAAAGCTCCAGCTGTTTATATTCTCAGAAGGTTTACTCCCTGATATACAGCTGCCTACCCCTTCGTAAGTGCAGGTCCTAAATGAGCTTTTTTCTCTGTTCCCTCACCACAATCCAGATTCTTTTGGGGAGTTACTAGTACAGTAACCATACCAGGAAGTACTTAATTTATGAAGCTACTGCTTTTCTTAATCTCAGTGGAGATATTTACTGATAAACAGCTACCTACGCAGCATGTTCATGTCGTTCCTAAATGAGCTTTTATCTCTCTCCCCTCACCACAAATCAGATTCTTCTGAGGAGTTCCCAGTACATTATCCTTTCCCCTGTGAAATTACCTTAACAAGCTCCAGCTGTTTTTATTCTCAGAAGGTTAACTCCCTTATATACAGCTGCCTACCCCCTTTGTAAGTGCAGGTCCCAAATGAGATTTTTTCTCTGTTCCCTCACCACAATCCGGATTCTTTTGGGGAGTTACCAATACAGTAACCATACCAGGAAGTACTTAATTTATTAAGCTACTGCTTTTCTTAATCTCAGTGGAGATATTTACTGATAAACAGCTACCTATGCAGCATGTTCATGTCGTTCCTAAATGAGCTTTTATCTCTCTCCCCTCACCACAAATCAGATTCTTCTGAGGAGTTCCCAGTACATTATACTTTCCCCTGTGTAATTACCTTAACAAGCTCCAGCTGTTTTTATTCTCAGAAGGTTTACTCCCTGATATACAGCTGCCTACCCCCTTCGTAAGTGCAAGTCCTAAATGAGCTTTTTCTCTGTTCCCTCACCACAATTCAGATTCTTTTGGGGAGTTCCCAGTACAGTAACCATACCAGGAAGTACTTAATTTATTAAGCCACTGCTTTTCTTATTCTCAGTGGAGATATTTACTGATAAACAGCTACCTACGCAGCATGTTCAGGTCGTTCTTAATGAGCTTATATCTCTCTCCCCTCACCACAAATCAGATTCTTCTGAGGAGTTCCCAGTACATTATCCTTTCCCCTGTGTAATTACCTTAACAAGCTCCAGCTGTTTTTATTCTCAGAAGGTTTACTCCCTGATATACTGCTGCCTACCCCCTTCGTAAGTGCAGGTCCTAAATGAGCATTTTTCTCTGTTCCCTCACCACAATCCAGATTCTTTTGGGGTGTTACCAGTACAGTAAACATACCAGGAAGTACTTAATTTATTAATCTACTGCTTTTCTTAAGCTCAGTGGAGATATTTACTGATAAACAGCTACCTACGCAGCATGTTCATGTCGTTCCTAAATGAGCTTTTATCTCTCTCCCCTCACCACAAATCAGATTCTTCTGAGGAGTTCCCAGTACATTATCCTTTCCCCTGTGTAATTACCTTAACAAGCTCCAGCTGTTTTTATTCTCAGAAGGTTTAATCCCTGATCCACAGCTGCCTACCCCCTTCGTAAGTGCAGGTCCAGGT